>NC_086447.1:25565761-25780761 GCF_028390025.1 Pseudophryne corroboree | reverse complement strand
ACGTTCATCTAACACGCGAAAGGTCCCCAGTTCGAAACTGGGCAGAAACAATCTTTTAGCTTTAGAATTTTAAAACAATGAATTTTTAGGTAAAATGCTCAATAAAAATACAATCAGATAAAAAGTTTATTTTAGCATGCCATACTGAATGTCAAAGATCATTTTTTATTGGATGATGGTCGCAAATTTTTTATGTAGTATCTGTAGTGTAGTGATTTCATGTTTGCCTCACACGTGAAAGGTCCCCAGTTCGAAATTGGCAGAAACATATTTTGTTACCTAAACACTTTGAATTCAATAATTTATATTTTGATAACTATATACTGTTGCATTGCTCAATGAAAAAGCAAGCAAAAAATCATATTGCAGAATATCAAAAGTCAATTTCCCTTCTACCATGCATATTGGATGGTGTTGCATTCATGAAGTACCTGTAGTGTAGTATTATTCACATTTAGCCAATATGCATAATGTTCCCCTTCAAAATTGGTCAGAAATACATTAAAAATAGATTTTTTTATTAAATACAATGATCAGAACTATTAATAAGTGAATGTGTCCTCTTAAAATGCAAAGTTGAAAAAATAGCATAGAAATTATTAGAAAATAGAAAAATAAGTTTAGAATTTTTTTTTCTAAGAAAACGGTTTGCCAATGGTACTTCCCGACTCCATAGTGATGAGATCTTCAAAAGTCAGTTTCTGTATTGTAGTGGTTATCACATTCGCCTAAAACACAAAAGGTCCCCAGTTCGAAACTGGGCAGAAATATGCTGTTATCTTTAGAATTTTAAAACAAGGGATTTTTGGTTGAAATGCCAAATAAAAATGCAATCATATAAAAAGTTTATTTCCGAATGCCATAATGTATGTCAAAGATCATTTTTTATTGGATGGCGGGAGACACTATTTCCATGTAGTTTCTGTAGTGTAGTGGTTATCACGTTCACCTCACACGCGAAAGGTCCCCAGTTCGAAACTGGGCAGAAATATATTTTGTTACCTAAACACTTTGAATTCAATAATTTATATTTTGATAACTATCTACTGTTGCATTGCTCAATGAAAAAGCAAGCAAAAATCATATTGCAGAATATCAAAAGTAAATTTCCCTTCTATCATGCATATTGGATGGTGTTGCATTCATGAAGTACCTGTAGTGTAGAGTTATTCACATTTACCCAATATGCATAAGGTCCCCCGTCAAAATTGGTCAGAAATACATTTAAAAAAAAGATTTTTTTAGTAAATACAATGATCAGAATTGATAATAAGTGAATGTGTCCTCTTGAAATGCAAAGTGGAAAAATAGCGTCAAAATTATTAGAAAATAGGAAAAAAAGTTTAGAAAAAATAATATTTCTAAGAAAAGCATGTGTCATTTGTACTTCCAGACTAGATAGTGATGGGATCCACGAGGGTCAGTTTCTGTAGTGTAGTGGTTATCACGTTCGCCTAACATGTGAAAGGTCCCCAGTTCGAAACTGGGCAGAAACAACCTTTTAGCTTTAGAATTTTAAAACAATGAATTTTTGGGTAAAATGCTCAATAAAAATACAATCAGATAAAAAGTTTATTTTAGTATGCCATACTGAATGCCAAAGATCATTTTTTATTGGATGATGGTCGCAAATTTTTCATGTAGTATCTGTAGTGTAGTGATTTCATGTTTGCCTCACACGTGAAAGGTCCCCAGTTCGAAATTGGCAGAAACATATTTTGTTACCTAAACACTTTGAATTCAATAATTTATATTTTGATAACTATATACTGTTGCATTGCTTAATGAAAAAGCAAGCAAAAAATCATATTGCAGAATATCAAAAGTCAATTTCACTTCTACCATGCATATTGGATGGTGTTGCATTCATAAAGTACCTGTAGTGTAGTATTATTCACATTTAGCCAATATGCATAAGGTTCCCCTTCAAAATTGGTCATAAATACATTAAAAATAGATTTTTTTATTAAATACAATGATCAGAACTATTAATAAGTGAATGTGTCCTCTTGAAATGCAAAGTGGAAAAAATAGCATAGAAATTATTAGAAAATAGAAAAATAAGTTTAGAAATTTTTTTTCTAAGAAAACGGTTTGCCAGTGGTACTTCCCGACTCCATAGTGATGAGATCTTCAAAAGTCAGTTTCTGTATTGTAGTGGTTATCACATTCGCCTAAAACACAAAAGGTCCCCAGTTCGAAACTGGGCAGAAATATGCTGTTATCTTTAGAATTTTAAAACAAGGGATTTTTGGTTGAAATGCCAAATAAAAATGCAATCATATAAAAAGTTTATTTCAGAATGCCATAATGTATGTCAAAGATCATTTTTTATTGGATGGCGGGAGATGCTGTTTCCATGTAGTTTCTGTAGTGTAGTGGTTATCACGTTCGCCTCACACGCGAAAGGTCCCCAGTTCGAAACTGGCAGAAACATCTTTTGTTACCTAAGCACTTTGAATTCAATAATTTATATTTTGATAACTATCTACTGTTGCATTGCTCAATGAAAAAGCAAGCAAAAATAATATTGCAGAATATCAAAAGTCAATTTCCCATCTACCATGCATATTGGATGGTGTTGCATTCATAAAGTACCTGTAGTGTAGAGTTATTCACATTTACCCAATATGCATAAGGTCCCCCTTCAAAATTGGTCAGAAATACATTAAAAAAAGATTTTTTTAGAAAATACAATGATCAGAATTGATAATAAGTGAATGTGTCCTCTTGAAATGCAAAGTGGAAAAATAGCGTCAAAATTATTAGAAAATAGGAAAAAAAGTTTAGAAAAAATTATATTTCTAAGAAAAGCATGTGTCATTTGTACTTCCAGACTAGATAGTGATGGGATCCACGAGAGTCAGTTTCTGTAGTGTAGTGGTTATCATGTTCGCCTCACACTCGAAAGGTCCCCAGTTCGAAACTGGGCAGAAACAATCTTTTAACTTTAGAATTTTAAAACAATGAATTTTTGGGTAAAATGCTCAATAAAAATACAATCAGATAAAAAGTTTATTTTAGCATGCCATACTGAATGTCAAAGATCATTTTTTATTGGATGATGGTCGCAAATTTTTCATGTAGTATCTGTAGTGTAGTGATTTCATGTTTGCCTCACACGTGAAAGGTCCCCAGTTCGAAATTGGCAGAAACATATTTTGTTACCTAAACACTTTGAATTCAATAATTTATATTTTGATAACTATATACTGTTGCATTGCTCAATGAAAAAGCAAGCAAAAAATCATATTGCAGAATATCAAAAGTCAATTTCCCTTCTACCATGCATATTGGATGGTGTTGCATTCATGAAGTACCTGTAGTGTAGTATTATTCACATTTAGCCAATATGCATAAGGTTCCCCTTCAAAATTGTTTAGAAATACATTAAAAATAGATTTTTTTATTAAATACAATGATCAGAACAATTAATAAGTGAATGTGTCTTCTTGAAATGCAAAGTGGAAAAAATTGCATAGAAATTATTAGAAAATAGAAAAATAAGTTTAGGAAAAAAAATTCTATGAAAACGGTTTGCCAATGGTACTTCCCGACTCCATAGTGATGAGATCTTCAAAAGTCAGTTTCTGTATTGTAGTGGTTATCACATTCGCCTAAAACACAAAAGGTCCCCAGTTCGAAACTGGGCAGAAATATGCTGTTATCTTTAGAATTTTAAAACAAGGGATTTTTGGTTGAAATGCCAAATAAAAATGCAATCATATAAAAAGTTTATTTCAGAATGCCATAATGTATGTCAAAGATCATTTTTTATTGGATGGCGGGAGATGCTGTTTCCATGTAGTTTCTGTAGTGTAGTGGTTATCACGTTCGCCTCACACGCGAAAGGTCCCCAGTTCGAAACTGGCAGAAACATCTTTTGTTACCTAAGCACTTTGAATTCAATAATTTATATTTTGATAACTATCTACTGTTGCATTGCTCAATGAAAAAGCAAGCAAAAATAATATTGCAGAATATCAAAAGTCAATTTCCCATCTACCATGCATATTGGATGGTGTTGCATTCATAAAGTACCTGTAGTGTAGAGTTATTCACATTTACCCAATATGCATAAGGTCCCCCTTCAAAATTGGTCAGAAATACATTAAAAAAAGATTTTTTTAGAAAATACAATGATCAGAATTGATAATAAGTGAATGTGTCCTCTTGAAATGCAAAGTGGAAAAATAGCGTCAAAATTATTAGAAAATAGGAAAAAAAGTTTAGAAAAAATTATATTTCTAAGAAAAGCATGTGTCATTTGTACTTCCAGACTAGATAGTGATGGGATCCACGAGAGTCAGTTTCTGTAGTGTAGTGGTTATCACGTTCGCCTCACACTCGAAAGGTCCCCAGTTCGAAACTGGGCAGAAACAATCTTTTAACTTTAGAATTTTAAAACAATGAATTTTTGGGTAAAATGCTCAATAAAAATACAATCAGATAAAAAGTTTATTTTAGCATGCCATACTGAATGTCAAAGATCATTTTTTATTGGATGATGGTCGCAAATTTTTCATGTAGTATCTGTAGTGTAGTGATTTCATGTTTGCCTCACACGTGAAAGGTCCCCAGTTCGAAATTGGCAGAAACATATTTTGTTACCTAAACACTTTGAATTCAATAATTTATATTTTGATAACTATATACTGTTGCATTGCTCAATGAAAAAGCAAGCAAAAAATCATATTGCAGAATATCAAAAGTCAATTTCCCTTCTACCATGCATATTGGATGGTGTTGCATTCATGAAGTACCTGTAGTGTAGTATTATTCACATTTAGCCAATATGCATAAGGTTCCCCTTCAAAATTGTTTAGAAATACATTAAAAATAGATTTTTTTATTAAATACAATGATCAGAACAATTAATAAGTGAATGTGTCTTCTTGAAATGCAAAGTGGAAAAAATTGCATAGAAATTATTAGAAAATAGAAAAATAAGTTTAGAAAAAAAAATTCTATGAAAACGGTTTGCCAATGGTACTTCCCGACTCCATAGTGATGAGATCTTCAAAAGTCAGTTTCTGTATTGTAGTGGTTATCACATTCGCCTAAAACACAAAAGGTCCCCAGTTCGAAACTGGGCAGAAATATGCTGTTATCTTTAGAATTTTAAAACAAGGGATTTTTGGTTGAAATGCCAAATAAAAATGCAATCATATAAAAAGTTTATTTCAGAATGCCATAATGTATGTCAAAGATCATTTTTTATTGGATGGCGGGAGATGCTGTTTACATGTAGTTTCTGTAGTGTAGTGGTTATCACGTTCGCCTCACACGCGAAAGGTCCCCAGTTCGAAACTGGGCAGAAATATATTTTGTTACCTAAACACTTTGAATTCAATAATTTATATTTTGATAACTATATACTGTTGCATTGCTTAATGAAAAAGCAAGCAAAAAATCATATTGCAGAATATCAAAAGTCAATTTCCCTTCTACCGTGCATATTGGATGGTGTTGCATTCATAAAGTACCTGTAGTGTAGTATTATTCACATTTAGCCAATATGCATAAGGATCCCCTTCAAAATTGGTCAGAAATACATTAAAAATAGATTTTTTTATTAAATACAATGATCAGAACTATTAATAAGTGAATGTGTCCTCTTGAAATGCAAAGTGGAAAAAATAGCATAGAAATTATTAGAAAATATAAAAATAAGTTTAGAAATTTTTTTTCTAAGAAAACGGTTTGCCAATGGTACTTCCCGACTCCATAGTGATGAGATCTTCAAAAGTCAGTTTCTGTATTGTAGTGGTTATCACATTCGCCTAAAACACAAAAGGTCCCCAGTTCGAAACTGGGCAGAAATATGCTGTTATCTTTAGAATTTTAAAACAAGGGATTTTTGGTTGAAATGCCAAATAAAAATGCAATCATATAAAAGTTTATTTCAGAATGCCGTAATGTATGTCAAAGATCATTTTTTATTGGATGGCGGGAGATGCTGTTTCCATGTAGTTTCTGTAGTGTAGTGGTTATCACGTTCGCCTCACACGCGAAAAGTCCCCAGTTCGAAACTGGCAGAAACATCTTTTGTTACCTAAGCACTTTGAATTCAATAATTTATATTTTGATAACTATCTACTGTTGCATTGCTCAATGAAAAAGCAAGCAAAAATAATATTGCAGAATATCAAAAGTCAATTTCCCATCTACCATGCATATTGGATGGTGTTGCATTCATAAAGTACCTGTAGTGTAGAGTTATTCACATTTACCCAATATGCATAAGGTCCCCCTTCAAAATTGGTCAGAAATACATTCAAAAAAGATTTTTTTAGTAAATACAATGATCTGAATTGATAATAAGTGAATGTGTCCTCTTGAAATGCAAAGTGGAAAAATAGCGTCAAAATTATTAGAAAATAGGAAAAAAGTTTAGAAAAAATTATATTTCTAAGAAAAGCATGTGTCATTTGTACTTCCAGACTAGATAGTGATGGGATCCAAGAGAGTCAGTTTCTGTAGTGTAGTGGTTATCATGTTCGCCTAACACGCGAAAAGTCCCCAGTTCGAAACTGGGCAGAAACAATCTTTTAGCTTTAGAATTTTAAAACAATGAATTTTTGGGTAAAATGCTCAATAAAAATACAATCAGATAAAAAGTTTATTTTAGCATGCCATACTGAATGTCAAAGATCATTTTTTATTGGATGATGGTCGCAAATTTTTCATGTAGTATCTTTAGTGTAGTGATTTCATGTTTGCCTCACGCGTGAAAGGTCCCCAGTTCGAAATTGGCAGAAACATATTTTGTTACCTAAACACTATGAATTCAATAATTTATATTTTGATAACTATCTACTATTGCATTGCTCAATGAAAAAGCAAGCAAAAATCATATTGCAGAATATCAAAAGTCAATTTCCCTTCTACCATGCATATTGGATGGTGTTGCATTCATGAAGTACCTGTAGTGTAGTATTATTCACATTTAGCCAATATGCATAATGTTCCCCTTCAAAATTGGTCAGAAATACATTAAAAATAGATTTTTTTATTAAATACAATGATCAGAACTATTAATAAGTGAATGTGTCCTCTTGAAATGCAAAGTGGAAAAAATAGCATAGAAATTATTAGAAAATAGAAAAATAAGTTTAGAAAAAAAATTCTAAGAAAACGGTTTGCCAATGGTACTTCCCGACTCCATAGTGATGAGATCTTCAAAAGTCAGTTTCTGTATTGTAGTGGTTATCACATTCGTCTAAAACACTAAAGGTCCCCAGTTCAAAACTGGGCAGAAATGTGCTGTTATCTTTAGAATTTTAAAACAAGGGATTTTTGGTTGAAATGCCAAATAAAAATGCAATCATATAAAAAGTTTATTTCAGAATGCCATAATGTATGTCAAAGATCATTTTTAAATGGATGGCGGGAGATGCTGTTTCCATGTAAGTTCTGTAGTGTAGTGGTTATCACGTTCGCCTCACACGCGAAAGGTCCCCAGTTCGAAACTGGGCAGATACATCTTTTGTTACCTAAACACTTTGAATTCAATAATTTATATTTTGATAACTATCTACTGTTGCATTGCTCAATGAAAAAGCAAGCAATAATCATATTGCAGAATATCAAAAGTCAATTTCCCGTCTACCATGCATATTGGATGGTGTTGCATTCATGAAGTACCTGTAGTGTAGAGTTATTCACATTTACCCAATATGCATAAGGTCCCCCTTCAAAATTGGTCAGAAATACATTAAAAAAAGATTTTTTTAGAAAATACAATGATCAGAATTGATAATAAGTGAATGTGTCCTCTTGAAAAGCAAAGTGGAAAAATAGCGTCAAAATTATTAGAAAATAGGAAAAAAAAGTTTAGAAAAAATTATATTTCTAAGAAAAGCATGTGTCATTTGTACTTCCAGACTAGATAGTGATGGGATCCACGAGAGTCAGTTTCTGTAGTGTAGTGGTTATCACGTTCGCATAACACGCGAAAGGTCCCCAGTTCGAAACTGGGCAGAAACAATCTTTTAGCTTTAGAATTTTAAAACAATGAATTTTTGGGTAAAATGCTCAATAAAAATACAATCAGAAAAAAAGTTTATTTTAGCATGCCATACTGAATGCCAAAGATCATTTTTTATTGGATGATGGTCGCAAATTTTTCATGTAGTATCTGTAGTGTAGTGATTTCATGTTTGCCTCACACGTGAAAGGTCCCCAGTTCGAAATTGGCAGAAACATATTTTGTTACCTAAACACTTTGAATTCAATAATTTATATTTTGATAACTATATACTGTTGCATTGCTCAATGAAAAAGCAAGCAAAAAATCATATTGCAGAATATCAAAAGTCAATTTCCCTTCTACCGTGCATATTGGATGGTGTTGCATTCATAAAGTACCTGTAGTGTAGTATTATTCACATTTAGCCAATATGCATAAGGTTCCCCTTCAAAATTGTTTAGAAATACATTAAAAATAGATTTTTTTATTAAATACAATGATCAGAACAATTAATAAGTGAATGTGTCTTCTTGAAATGCAAAGTGGAAAAAATTGCATAGAAATTATTAGAAAATAGAAAAATAAGTTTAGAAAAAAAAATTCTATGAAAACGGTTTGCCAATGGTACTTCCCGACTCCATAGTGATGAGATCTTCAAAAGTCAGTTTCTGTATTGTAGTGGTTATCACATTCGCCTAAAACACAAAAGGTCCCCAGTTCGAAACTGGGCAGAAATATGCTGTTATCTTTAGAATTTTAAAACAAGGGATTTTTGGTTGAAATGCCAAATAAAAATGCAATCATATAAAAAATGTATTTCAGAATACCATAATGTATGTCAAAGATCATTTTTTATTGGATGGCGGGAGATGCTGTTTTCATGTAGTTTCTGTAGTGTAGTGATTATCACGTTCGCCTCACACGCGAAAAGTCCTCAGTTCGAAACTGGGCAGAAACATATTTTGTTACCTAAACACTTTGAATTCAATAATTTATATTTTGATAACTATCTACTATTGCATTGCTCAATGAAAAAGCAAGCAAAAATCATATTGCAGAATATCAAAAGTCAATTTCCCTTCTACCATGCATATTGGATGGTGTTGCATTCATGAAGTACCTGTAGTGTAGTATTATTCACATTTAGCCAATATGCATAATGTTCCCCTTCAAAATTGGTCAGAAATACATTAAAAATAGATTTTTTGTATTAAATACAATGATCAGAACTATTAATAAGTGAATGTGTCCTCTTGAAATGCAAAGTGGAAAAAATAGCATAGAAATTATTAGAAAATAGAAAAATAAGTTTAGAAAAAAAATTCTAAGAAAACGGTTTGCCAATGGTACTTCCCGACTCCATAGTGATGAGATCTTCAAAAGTCAGTTTCTGTATTGTAGTGGTTATCACATTCGCCTAAAACACTAAAGGTCCCCAGTTCAAAACTGGGCAGAAATGTGCTGTTATCTTTAGAATTTTAAAACAAGGGATTTTTGGTTGAAATGCCAAATAAAAATGCAATCATATAAAAAGTTTATTTCAGAATGCCATAATGTATGTCAAAGATCATTTTTAAATGGATGGCGGGAGATGCTGTTTCCATGTAGGTTCTGTAGTGTAGTGGTTATCACGTTCGCCTCACACGCGAAAAGTCCCCAGTTCGAAACTGGGCAGAAACATCTTTTGTTACCTAAACACTTTGAATTCAATAATTTATATTTTGATAACTATCTACTGTTGCATTGCTCAATGAAAAAGCAAGCAATAATCATATTGCAGAATATCAAAAGTCAATTTCCCGTCTACCATGCATATTGGATGGTGTTGCATTCATGAAGTACCTGTAGTGTAGAGTTATTCACATTTACCCAATATGCATAAGGTCCCCCATCGAAATTGGTCAGAAATACATTAAAAAAAAGATTTTTTTAGAAAATACAATGATCAGAATTGATAATAAGTGAATGTGTCCTCTTGAAAAGCAAAGTGGAAAAAATTGCATAGAAATTATTAGAAAATAGAAAATTAAGTTTAGAAAAAAAATTCTAAGAAAACGGTTTGCCAATGGTACTTCCCGACTCCATAGTGATGAGATCTTCAAAAGTCAGTTTCTGTATTGTAGTGGTTATCACATTCGCCTAAAACACTAAAGGTCCCCAGTTCAAAACTGGGCAGAAATGTGCTGTTATCTTTAGAATTTTAAAACAAGGGATTTTTGGTTGAAATGCCAAATAAAAATGCAATCATATAAAAAGTTTATTTCAGAATGCCATAATGTATGTCAAAGATCATTTTTAAATGGATGGCGGGAGATGCTGTATCCATATAGGTTCTGTAGTGTAGTGGTTATCACGTTCGCCTCACACGCGAAAGGTCCCCAGTTCGAAACTGGGCAGAAACATCTTTTGTTACCTAAACACTTTGAATTCAATAATTTATATTTTGATAACTATCTACTGTTGCATTGCTCAATGAAAAAGCAAGCAATAATCATATTGCAGAATATCAAAAGTCAATTTCCCGTCTACCATGCATATTGGATGGTGTTGCATTCATGAAGTACCTGTAGTGTAGAGTTATTCACATTTACCCAATATGCATAAGGTCCCCCTTCAAAATTGGTCAGAAATACATTAAAAAAAGATTTTTTTAGAAAATACAATGATCAGAATTGATAATAAGTGAATGTGTCCTCTTGAAAAGCAAAGTGGAAAAATAGCGTCAAAATTATTAGAAAATAGGAAAAAAAGTTTAGAAAAAATTATATTTCTAAGAAAAGCATGTGTCATTTGTACTTCCAGACTAGATAGTGATGGGATCCAAGAGAGTCAGTTTCTGTAGCGTAGTGGTTATCATGTTCGCCTAACACGCGAAAAGTCCCCAGTTCGAAACTGGGCAGAAACAATCTTTTAGCTTTAGAATTTTAAAACAATGAATTTTTGGGTAAAATGCTCAATAAAAATACAATCAGATAAAAAGTTTATTTTAGCATGCCATACTGAATGTCAAAGATCATTTTTTAATGGATTATGGTCGCAAATTTTTCATGTAGTATCTTTAGTGTAGTGATTTCATGTTTGCCTCACGCGTGAAAGGTCCCCAGTTCGAAATTGGCAGAAACATATTTTGTTACCTAAACACTTTGAATTCAATAATTTATATTTTGATAACTATATACTGTTGCATTGCTCAATGAAAAAGCAAGCAAAAAATCATATTGCAGAATATCAAAAGTCAATTTCCCTTCTACCATGCATATTGGATGGTGTTGCATTCATGAAGTACCTGTAGTGTAGTATTATTCACATTTAGCCAATATGCATAAGGTTCCCCTTCAAAATTGTTTAGAAATACATTAAAAATAGATTTTTTTATTAAATACAATGATCAGAACAATTAATAAGTGAATGTGTCTTCTTGAAATGCAAAGTGGAAAAAATTGCATAGAAATTATTAGAAAATAGAAAAATAAGTTTAGAAAAAAAAATTCTATGAAAACGGTTTGCCAATGGTACTTCCCGACTCCATAGTGATGAGATCTTCAAAAGTCAGTTTCTGTATTGTAGTGGTTATCACATTCGCCTAAAACACAAAAGGTCCCCAGTTCGAAACTGGGCAGAAATATGCTGTTATCTTTAGAATTTTAAAACAAGGGATTTTTGGTTGAAATGCCAAATAAAAATGCAATCATATAAAAAATTTATTTCAGAATACCATAATGTATGTCAAAGATCATTTTTTATTGGATGGCGGGAGATGCTGTTTGCATGTAGTTTCTGTAGTGTAGTGATTATCACGTTCGCCTCACACGCGAAAAGTCCTCAGTTCGAAACTGGGCAGAAACATATTTTGTTACCTAAACACTTTGAATTCAATAATTTATATTTTGATAACTATCTACTATTGCATTGCTCAATGAAAAAGCAAGCAAAAATCATATTGCAGAATATCAAAAGTAAATTTCCCTTCTACCATGCATATTGGATGGTGTTGCATTCATGAAGTACCTGTAGTGTAGTATTATTCACATTTAGCCAATATGCATAATGTTCCCCTTCAAAATTGGTCAGAAATACATTAAAAATAGATTTTTTTATTAAATACAATGATCCGAACTATTAATAAGTGAATGTGTCCTCTTGAAATGCAAAGTGGAAAAAATAGCATAGAAATTATTAGAAAATAGAAAAATAAGTTTAGAAAAAAAATTCTAAGAAAACGGTTTGCCAATGGTACTTCCCGACTCCATAGTGATGAGATCTTCAAAAGTCAGTTTCTGTATTGTAGTGGTTATCACATTCGCCTAAAACACTAAAGGTCCCCAGTTCAAAACTGGGCAGAAATGTGCTGTTATCTTTAGAATTTTAAAACAAGGGATTTTTGGTTGAAATGCCAAATAAAAATGCAATCATATAAAAAGTTTATTTCAGAATGCCATAATGTATGTCAAAGATCATTTTTAAATGGATGGCGGGAGATGCTGTTTCCATGTAGGTTCTGTAGTGTAGTGGTTATCACGTTTGCCTCACACGCGAAAGGTCCCCAGTTCGAAACTGGGCAGAAACAACTTTTGTTACCTAAACACTTTGAATTCAATAATTTATATTTTGATAACTATCTACTGTTGCATTGCTCAATGAAAAAGCAAGCAATAATCATATTGCAGAATATCAAAAGTCAATTTCCCGTCTACCATGCATATTGGATGGTGTTGCATTCATGAAGTACCTGTAGTGTAGAGTTATTCACATTTACCCAATATGCATAAGGTCCCCCTTCAAAATTGGTCAGAAATACATTAAAAAAAGATTTTTTTAGAAAATACAATGATCAGAATTGATAATAAGTGAATGTGTCCTCTTGAAAAGCAAAGTGGAAAAATAGCGTCAAAATTATTAGAAAATAGGAAAAAAAGTTTAGAAAAAATTATATTTCCAAGAAAAGCATGTGTCATTTGTACTTCCAGACTAGATAGTGATGGGATCCACGAGAGTCAGTTTCTGTAGTGTAGTGGTTATCACGTTTGCCTAACACGCGAAAGGTCCCCAGTTCGAAACTGGGCAGAAACAATCTTTTAGCTTTAGAATTTTAAAACAATGAATTTTTGGGTAAAATGCTCAATAAAAATACAATCAGATAAAAAGTTTATTTTAGCATGCCATACTGAATGCCAAAGATCATTTTTTATTGGATGATGGTCGCAAATTTTTCATGTAGTATCTGTAGTGTAGTGATTTCATGTTTGCCTCACACGTGAAAGGTCCCCAGTTCGAAATTGGCAGAAACATATTTTGTTACCTAAACACTTTGAATTCAATAATTTATATTTTGATAACTATATACTGTTGCATTGCTCAATGAAAAAGCAAGCAAAAAATCATATTGCAGAATATCAAAAGTCAATTTCCCTTCTACCGTGCATATTGGATGGTGTTGCATTCATAAAGTACCTGTAGTGTAGTATTATTCACATTTAGCCAATATGCATAAGGTTCCCCTTCAAAATTGGTCAGAAATACATTAAAAATAGATTTTTTTATTAAATACAATGATCAGAACTATTAATAAGTGAATGTGTCCTCTTGAAATGCAAAGTGGAAAAAATAGCATAGAAATTATTAGAAAATAGAAAAATAAGTTTAGAATTTTTTTTTCTAAGAAAACGGTTTGCCAATGGTACTTCCCGTCTCCATAGTGATGAGATCTTCAAAAGTCAGTTTCTGTATTGTAGTGGTTATCACATTCGCCTAAAACACAAAAGGTCCCCAGTTCGAAACTGGGCAGAAATATGCTGTTATCTTTTGAATTTTAAAACAAGGGATTTTTGGTTGAAATGCCAAATAAAAATGCAATCATATAAAAAGTTTATTTCAGAATGCCATAATGTATGTCAAAGATCATTTTTTATTGGATGGCGGGAGATGCTGTTTCCATGTAGTTTCTGTAGTGTAGTGGTTATCACGTTCGCCTCACACGCGAAAGGTCCCCAGTTCGAAACTGGGCAGAAATATATTTTGTTACCTAAACACTTTGAATTCAATAATTTATATTTTGATAACTATCTACTGTTGCATTGCTCAATGAAAAAGCAAGCAAAAATCATATTGCAGAATATCAAAAGTAAATTTCCCTTCTATCATGCATATTGGATGGTGTTGCATTCATGAAGTACCTGTAGTGTAGAGTTATTCACATTTACCCAATATGCATAAGGTCCCCCATCAAAATTGGTCAGAAATACATTAAAAAAAAGATTTTTTTAGTAAATACAATGATCAGAATTGATAATAAGTGAATGTGTCCTCTTGAAATGCAAAGTGGAAAAATAGCGTCAAAATTATTAGAAAATAGGAAAAAAAGTTTAGAAAAAATTATATTTCTAAGAAAAGCATGTGTCATTTGTACTTCCAGACTAGAGACTAGATAGTGATGGGATTCACGAGAGTCAGTTTCTGTAGTGTAGTGGTTATCACGTTCGCCTAACATGTGGAAGGTCCCCAGTTCGAAACTGGGCAGAAACAACCTTTTAGCTTTAGAATTTTAAAACAATGAATTTTTGGGTAAAATGCTCAATAAAAATACAATCAGATAAAAAGTTTATTTTAGCATGCCATACTGAATGCCAAAGATCATTTTTTATTGGATGATGGTCGCAAATTTTTCATGTAGTATCTGTAGTGTAGTGATTTCATGTTTGCCTCACACGTGAAAGGTCCCCAGTTCGAAATTGGCAGAAACATATTTTGTTACCTAAACACTTTGAATTCAATAATTTATATTTTGATAACTATATACTGTTGCATTGCTTAATGAAAAAGCAAGCAAAAAATCATATTGCAGAATATCAAAAGTCAATTTCACTTCTACCATGCATATTGGATGGTGTTGCATTCATAAAGTACCTATAGTGTAGTATTATTCACATTTAGCCAATATGCATAAGGTTCCCCTTCAAAATTGGTCAGAAATACATTAAAAATAGATTTTTTTATTAAATACAATGATCAGAACTATTAATAAGTGAATGTGTCCTCTTGAAATGCAAAGTGGAAAAAATAGCATAGAAATTATTAGAAAATAGAAAAATAAGTTTAGAAATTTTTTTTCTAAGAAAACGGTTTGCCAGTGGTACTTCCCGACTCCATAGTGATGAGATCTTCAAAAGTCAGTTTCTGTATTGTAGTGGTTATCACATTCGCCTAAAACACAAAAGGTCCCCAGTTCAAAACTGGGCAGAAATATGCTGTTATCTTTAGAATTTTAAAACAAGGGATTTTTGGTTGAAATGCCAATTAAAAATGCAATCATATAAAAAGTTTATTTCAGATTGCCATAATGTATGTCAAAGATCATTTTTTATTGGATAGCGGGAGATGCTGTTTCCATGTAGTTTCTGTAGTGTAGTGGTTATCACGTTTGCCTCGCACGCGAAAGGTCCCCAGTTCGAAACTGGGCAGAAACATATTTTGTTACCTAAGCACTTTGAATTCAATAATTTATATTTTGATAACTATCTACTGTTGCATTGCTCAATGAAAAAGCAAGCAAAAATCATATTGCAGAATATCAAAAGTCAATTTCCCGTCTACCATGCATATTGGATGGTGTTGCATTCATGAAGTACCTGTAGTGTAGAGTTATTCACATTTACCCAATATGCATAAGGTCCCCCTTCAAAATTGGTCAGAAATACATTAAAAAAAGATTTTTTTAGAAAATACAATGATCAGAATTGATAATAAGTGAATGTGTTCTCTTAAAAAGCAAAGTGGAAAAATAGCGTCAAAATTATTAGAAAATAGGAAAAAAAGTTTAGAAAAAATTATATTTCTAAGAAAAGCATGTGTCATTTGTACTTCCAGACTAGATAGTGATGGGATCCACGAGAGTCAGTTTCTGTAGTGTAGTGGTTATCACGTTCGCCTCACACGCGAAAGGTCCCCAGTTCGAAACTGGGCAGAAACAATCTTTTAGCTTTAGAATTTTAAAACAATGAATTTTTGGGTAAAATGCTCAATAAAAATACAATCAGATAAAAAGTTTATTTTAGCATGCCATACTGAATGCCAAAGATCATTTTTTATTGGATGATGGTCGCAAATTTTTCATGTAGTATCTGTAGTGTAGTGATTTCATGTTTGCCTCACACGTGAAAGGTCCCCAGTTCGAAATTGGCAGAAACATATTTTGTTACCTAAACACTTTGAATTCAATAATTTATATTTTGATAACTATATACTGTTGCATTGCTTAATGAAAAAGCAAGCAAAAAATCATATTGCAGAATATCAAAAGTCAATTTCCCTTCTGCCGTGCATATTGGATGGTGTTGCATTCATAAAGTACCTGTAGTGTAGTATTATTCACATTTAGCCAATATGCATAAGGTTCCCCTTCAAAATTGGTCAGAAATACATTAAAAATAGATTTTTTTATTAAATACAATGATCAGAACTATTAATAAGTGAATGTGTCCTCTTGAAATGCAAAGTGGAAAAAATAGCATAGAAATTATTAGAAAATAGAAAAATAAGTTTAGAATTTTTTTTTCTAAGAAAACGGTTTGCCAATGGTACTTCCCGACTCCATAGTGATGAGATCTTCAAAAGTCAGTTTCTGTATTGTAGTGGTTATCACATTCGCCTAAAACACAAAAGGTCCCCAGTTCGAAACTGGGCAGAAATATGCTGTTATCTTTAGAATTTTAAAACAAGGGATTTTTGGTTGAAATGCCAAATAAAAATGCAATCATATAAAAGTTTATTTCAGAATGCCATAATGTATGTCAAAGATCATTTTTTATTGGATGGCGGGAGATGCTGTTTCCATGTAGTTTCTGTAGTGTAGTGGTTATCATGTTCGCCTCACACGCGTAAGGTCCCCAGTTTGAAACTGGGCAGAAACATGTTTTGTTACCTAAACACTTTGAATTCAATAATTTATATTTTGATAACTATCTACTGTTGCATTGCTCAATGAAAAAGCAAGCAAAAATCATATTGCAGAATATCAAAAGTCAATTTCCCTTCTATCATGCATATTGGATGGTGTTGCATTCATGAAGTACCTGTAGTGTAGAGTTATTCACATTTACCCAATATGCATAAGGTCCCCCGTCAAAATTGGTCAGAAATAATTAAAAAAAAAAGATTTTTTTAGTAAATACAATGATCAGAATTGATAATAAGTGAATGTGTCCTCTTGAAATGCAAAGTGGAAAAATAGCGTCAAAATTATTAGAAAATAGGAAAAAAATTAGAAAAAATTATATTTCTAAGAAAAGCATGTGTCATTTGTACTTCCAGACTAGATAGTGATGTGATCCACGAGAGTCAGTTTCTGTAGTGTAGTGGTTATCACGTTCGCCTAACACGCGAAAGGTCCCCAGTTCGAAACTGGGCAGAAACAATCTTTTAGAATTTTAAAACAATGAATTTTTGGGTAGAATGCTCAATAAAAATACAACCAGATAAAAAGTTTATTTTAGCATGCCATACTGAATGCCAAAGATAATTTTTTATTGGATGATGGTCGCAAATTTTTCATGTAGTATCTGTAGTGTAGTGATTTCATGTTTGCCTCACACGTGAAAGGTCCCCAGTTCGAAATTGGCAGAAACATATTTTGTTACCTAAACACTTTGAATTCAATAATTTATATTTTGATAACTATATACTGTTGCATTGCTTAATGAAAAAGCAAGCAAAAAATCATATTGCAGAATATCAAAAGTCAATTTCCCTTCTACCATGCATATTGGATGGTCTTGCATTCATAAAGTACCTGTAGTGAAGTATTATTCACATTTAGCCAATATGCATAAGGTTCCCCTTCAAAATTGGTCAGAAATACATTAAAAATAGATTTTTTTATTAAATACAATGATCAGAACTATTAATAAGTGAATGTGTCCTCTTGAAATGCAAAGTGGAAAAAATAGCATAGAAATTATTAGAAAATAGAAAAATAAGTTTAGAAATTTTTTTTCTAAGAAAACGGTTTGCCAATGGTACTTCCCGACTCCATAGTGATGAGATCTTCAAAAGTCAGTTTCTGTATTGTAGTGGTTATCACATTCGCCTAAAACACAAAAGGTCCCCAGTTCGAAACTGGGCAGAAATATGCTGTTATCTTTAGAATTTTAAAACAAGGGATTTTTGGTTGAAATGCCAAATAAAAATGCAATCATATAAAAAGTTTATTTCAGAATGCCATAATGTATGTCAAAGATCATTTTTTATTGGATGGCGGTAGATGCTGTTTCCATGTAGTTTCTGTAGTGTAGTGGTTATCACGTTCGCCTCACACGCGAAAGGTCCCCAGTTCGAAACTGGGCAGAAACCTATTTTGTTACCTAAACACTTTGAATTCAATAATTTATATTTTGATAACTATCTACTGTTGCATTGCTCAATGAAAAAGCAAGCAAAAATCATATTGCAGAATATCAAAAGTCAATTTCCCTTCTACCATGCATATTGGATGGTGTTGCATTCATGAAGTACCTGTAGTGTAGTATTATTCACATTTAGCCAATATGCATAAGGTTCCCCTTCAAAATTGTTTAGAAATACATTAAAAATAGATTTTTTTATTAAATACAATGATCAGAACAATTAATAAGTGAATGTGTCTTCTTGAAATGCAAAGTGGAAAAAATTGCATAGAAATTATTAGAAAATAGAAAAATAAGTTTAGAAAATTTTTTTCTATGAAAACGGTTTGCCAATGGTACTTCCCGTCTCCATAGTGATGAGATCTTCAAAAGTCAGTTTCTGTATTGTAGTGGTTATCACATTCGCCTAAAACACAAAAGGTCCCCAGTTCGAAACTGGGCAGAAATATGCTGTTATCTTTAGAATTTTAAAACAAGGGATTTTTGGTTGAAATGCCAAATAAAAATGCAATCATATAAAAAATGTATTTCAGAATACCATAATGTATGTCAAAGATCATTTTTTATTGGATGGCGGGAGATGCTGTTTTTATGTAGTGTCTGTAGTGTAGTGGTTATCACGTTCGCCTCACACGCGAAAAGTCCTCAGTTCGAAACTGGGCAGAAACATGTTTTGTTACCTAAACACTTTGAATTCAATAATTTATATTTTGATAACTATCTACTATTGCATTGCTCAATGAAAAAGCAAGCAAAAATCATATTGCAGAATATCAAAAGTCAATTTCCCTTCTACCATGCATATTGGATGGTGTTGCATTCATGAAGTACCTGTAGTGTAGAGTTATTCACATTTACCCAATATGCATAAGGTCCCCCTTCAAAATTGGTCAGAAATACATTCAAAAAAGATTTTTTTAGTAAATACAATGATCAGAATTGATAATAAGTGAATGTGTCCTCTTGAAATGCAAAGTGGAAAAATAGCGTCAAAATTATTAGAAAATAGGAAAAAAAGTTTAGAAAAAATTATATTTCTAAGAAAAGCATGTGTCATTTGTACTTCCAGACTAGATAGTGATGGGATCCACAAGAGTCAGTTTCTGTAGTGTAGTGGTTATCACGTTCGCCTGACACGCGAAAGGTCCCCAGTTCAAAACTGGGCAGAAACAATCTTTTAGCTTTAGAATTTTAAAACAATGAATTTTTGGGTTAAATGCTCAATAAAAATACAATCAGATAAAAAGTTTATTTTAGCATGCCATACTGAATGTCAAAGATCATTTTTTATTGGATGATGGTCGCAAATTTTTCATGTAGTATCTGTAGTGTAGTGATTTCATGTTTGCCTCACACGTGAAAGGTCCCCAGTTCGAAATTGTCAGAAACATATTTTGTTACCTAAACACTTTGAATTCAATAATTTATATTTTGATAACTATATACTGTTGCATTGCTTAATGAAAAAGCAAGCAAAAAATCATATTGCAGAATATCAAAAGTCAATTTCCCTTCTACCGTGCATATTGGATGGTGTTGCATTCATAAAGTACCTGTAGTGTAGTATTATTCACATTTAGCCAATATGCATAAGGTTCCCCTTCAAAATTGGTCAGAAATACATTAAAAATAGATTTTTTTTATTAAATACAATGATCAGAACTATTAATAAGTGAATGTGTCCTCTTGAAATGCAAAGTGGAAAAAATAGCATAGAAATTATTAGAAAATAGAAAAATAAGTTTAGAATTTTTTTTTCTAAGAAAACGGTTTGCCAATGGTACTTCCCGACTCCATAGTGATGAGATCTTCAAAAGTCAGTTTCTGTATTGTAGTGGTTATCACATTCGCCTAAAACACAAAAGGTCCCCAGTTCGAAACTGGGCAGAAATATGCTGTTATCTTTAGAATTTTAAAACAAGGGATTTTTGGTTGAAATGCCAATTAAAAATGCAATCATATAAAAAGTTTATTTCAGAATGCCATAATGTATGTCAAAGATCATTTTTTATTGGATGGCTGGAGATGCTGTTTAATTGTAGTTTCTGTAGTGTAGTGGTTATCACATTCGCCTCACACGCGAGAGGTCCCCAGTTCGAAACTGGGCAGAAACATATTTGTTACCTAAACACTTTGAATTCAATAATTTATATTTTGATAACTATCTACTGTGGCATTGCTCAATGAAAAAGCAAGCAAAAATCATATTGCAGAATATCAAAAGTCAATTTGCCTTCTACCATGCATATTGGATGGTGTTGCATTCATGAAGTACCTGTAGTGTAGAGTTATTCACATTTACCCAATATGCATAAGGTCCCCCTTCAAAATTGGTCAGAAATACATTAAAAAAAGATTTTTTTAGTAAATACAATGATCAGAATTGATAATAAGTGAATGTGTCCTCTTGAAATGCAAAGTGGAAAAATAGCGTCAAAATTATTAGAAAATAGGAAAAAAAGTTTAGAAAAAATTATATTTCTAAGAAAAGCATGTGTCATTTGTACTTCCAGACTAGATAGTGATGGGACCACGCGAGTCAGTTTCTGTAGTGTAGAATTTTAAAACAATTAATTTTTGGTCTCAAATTTTTCATGTAGTATCTGTAGTCAGGGCCGGCGCTACCATTAGGCAGCTTTAGGCAGCTGCCTATGGGCGCTGGCCACTGGAGGGCGGCATGCTCCAATTAAATATATTTTACAAAAAAATAAAATATTTTGATAAGTAAGCCCAGACCAGGGGCGGCCGCGGCGAGGGTCTAGCCTGCCACAGCCGTCAGTCACCTCACCGGCGCCAGCGTACTGATTTCCCTGCTCCATGATGTCTCTAACAGAAATAGACGGAGCTGCGCGTATGAGAGAGCTGGTCAGGAGATGGGCGCCGCCCACACTGACAGCCTATGTCCCCTCCCTCCCCGCCGCCCCGCGCCTCCCTATCCCCTCCCTCCCTGCCGCCCCGCGCCTCCCTATCCCCTCCCTCACTGCCGCCCCGCGTCTCCCTATCCCCTCCCTCCCTCCCTGCCGCTCCGCGTCTCCCTATCCCCTCCCTCCCTCCCTGCCGCCCCGCGTCTCCCTATCCTCTCCCTCCCACGTCTCACTATCCCCTCACTGCCGCCCCGCGTCTCGCTGTCCCCTCCCTCCCCGCCGCCCCGCGCCTCCCTATCCCCTCCCTCCCTGCCGCCCCGCGTCTCACTATCCTCTCCCTCCCACCCCGCGTCTCACTATCCCCTCACTGCCGCCCCGCGTCTCGCTATCCCCTCCCTCCCCGCCGCCCCGCGCCTCCCTATCCCCTCCCTCCCTGCCGCCCCGCGTCTCCCTATCCTCTCCCTCCCACCCCGCGTCTCACTATCCCCTCACTGCCGCCCCGCGTCTCGCTATCCCCTCCCTCCCCGCCGCCCCCTGCCTCCCTATCCCCTCCCTCCCTGCCGCCCCGCGCCTCCCTATCCCCTCCCTCCCTGCCGCCCCGTGTCTCCCTATCCCCTCCCTCCCACCCCGCGTCTCACTATCCCCTCACTGCTGCCCCGCGTCTCGCTATTCCCTCCCTCCCCGCCGCCCCGCGCCTCCCTATCCCCTCCCTCCCTGCCGCCCCGCGCCTCCCTATCCCCTCCCTCCCTGCCGCCCCGCGTCTCCCTATCCCCTCCCTCGCACCCCGCGTCTCACTATCCCCTCCCTGCCGCCCCGCGTCTCGCTATCCCCTCCCTCCCTGCCTCCCCACGCCTCCCTATCTCCTCCCTCCCACCCCGCATCTCCCTATCCCCTCCCTTCCACCCCGCATCTCCCTATCCCCTCCCTCCCACCCTACGTCTCCCTATCCCCTCCCTCCCTGCCGCCCCGCGTCTCCCTATCCCCTCCCTCCCACCCCACGTCTCCCTATCCCCTCCCTCCCTGCCGCCCCGCGCCTCCCGATGTTGGAGTAGCCTACAGCAGCGGCAGCTCCGGAGACAACAGGCAGCGCTGTTACCTCTATTTCCATGCCCTCAGCATCTCCGGCAGCATCTGCTTCCTCCGGGACTGAGGAACCAGGACCACTAAGGCGAGGGGTGGGGGGAGTTGTGCTTGGTGGCAAGTGTCTGGGCAGCTCACCCCCAGATCACTTGGACTGCAGCTCCCCCCCTTGTGATCTGGGGGTGAGCTGCAGTCCAAGTGATCTGGGGGTGAGCTGCAGTCCAAGTGATCTGGGGGTGAGCTACAGTCCAAGTGATCTGGGCAAGATCACTTGGACTCCAGCTCACCCCCAGATCACTTGGACGCAGGGACAGGGAAAAATAAATAAAATAAATGTAAAAAAATTATATATTTATATCACAGCTGCCCGCCTCCCACCGCTGACCAGCGCTCACTTCTGCACGCTGCACCGCCATTGAAAGCTGACCACCGCAGACCACAACTGGCGGTGGTCAGAGGGACATCAACGCCTCAGCGAAGAAGGACAGCTTAGTACAGCCGCATCCCCCGCAGACCATGGGCTCATCCGCCACCGACAACCACAGTCCCTTCCGCACCTCCGCTGCACATATCAGGTAATGTTACCCTATGTCCCTGCTGTCACGCTCTCTGTCCCTGCTGTCACTCTCTCAGTCCCTGCTGTCACTCTCTCAGTCCTTGCTGTCACTCTCTCTCCATGTCCCTGATTTGTGGGTCATACCGTTTGCTATAATGTGAATTTCGGCTCATACCATGTGCTATAATGTGAATTTCGGCTCATACCATGTGGTAAAATCAGAATTTTGGCTCATACCGTATGCTGTAATGTGAATTTCGGGTCATACCGTGTGCTATAATGTGAATTTCGGCTCATACAGTGTGGTAAAATCTGAAATTTAGGGTCATAGCGTGTTCTGTAACGTGAATTTCGGCTCATACCGTGTGCTGTAATGTGAATTTCGGCTCATACTGTGTAGTAAAATATGAATTTTGGCTCATACTGTGTGCTGTAATGTGAATTTCGGCTCAAACCATGTGCTGTAATGTGAATTTCAGCTCATACCGTGTGCTGTAATGTGAATTTCGGCTCATACTGTGTGCTGTAATGTGAATTTCGGCTCATACGGTGTGCTGCAATGTGAATTTCGGCTCATACTGTGTGGTAAAATATGAATTTCGGATCATACCATGTGCTATAGTGTGAATTTTGGCTCATACCATGTGCTGTAGTGTGAATTTCGGCTCATTCCGTGTACTGTAATGTGAATTTCTACATAGTATAAGAATTTCTAGATAGTATAAGGGGTCCTAATACACTGAAGGACACGCCCCCATTTGAGTGGCCACACCCCCTCTTCCGGAGGCGCGCGCATAATTGCAACCTTCACTTTTCCATACCCCCACTTCAAAATGTCCACTTCGACCACTGTATATGTATGTGTGTGTGTGTATATATATATATATATATATATATATTATATATAAAATCTCAGTGCCTCCCCAGCCAATGACCTCACCGCACGTCACTACCACAAAGTTCTAGTTACAACCCTGATGCCTATCTATAATACTGTATAAAACTACAGACTGTGGCATTATACTATATATGGATGTGGGGCTGGATGCTTTTTAACTTGTGTGCATTTAATATAATATTTGTCAGGTTATCTTTTGCTGTTATTTGGCTGCTTCAGGAGGATCAACATACTGTTAACACAGCCTCTAGATAACGTGATCACTCCACTGTCCAAGCAACAGGGGAAGGGGAGGGCAGGGAGGGCCGGGAGGACAGGGGGGGGGGTGTAGGCAGAAATTTTGCCTAGGGTGCCGAGGAACCTTGCACCGGCCCTGTCTGCAGTGTAGTGATTTCATGTTTGCCTCACACGTGAAAGGTCCTCAGTTCGAAATTGGCAGAAACATATTTTGTTACCTAAACACTTTGAATTCAATAATTTATATTTTGATAACTATCTACTGTTGCATTGCTCAATGAAAAAGCAAGCAAAAAATCATATTGCAGAATATCAAAAGTCAGTTTCAATTCTACCATGCATATTGGATGGTGTTGCATTCATGAAGTACCTGTAGTGTAGAGTTATTCACATTTATCCAATATGCATAAGGTCCCCCTTCAAAATTGGTCAGAAATACATTAAAAAAAATTTTTTTTTAGTAAATACAATGATCAGAATTGATAATAAGTGAATGTGTCCTCTTGAAATGCAAAGTGGAAAAATAGCGTCAAAATTATTAGAAAATAGGAAATAAAGTTTAGAAAAAATTATATTTCTAAGAAAAGCATGTGTCATTTGTACTTCCAGACTAGATAGTGATGGAATTCACGAGAGTCAGTTTCTGTAGTGTAGTGGTTATCACGTTCGCCTAACACGCGAAAGGTCCCCAGTTCGAAACTGGGCAGAAACAATCTTTTAGCTTTAGAATTTTAAAACAATGAATTTTTGGGTAAAATGCTCAATAAAAATACAATCAGATAAAAAGTTTATTTTAGCATGCCATACTGAATGTCAAAGATCATTTTTTATTGGATGATGGTCGCAAATTTTCCATGTAGTTTCTGTAGTGTAGTGGTTATCACGTTCGCCTCACACGCGAAAGGTCCCCAGTTCGAAACTGGGCAGAAACATGTTTTGTTACCTAAACACTTTGAATTCAATAATTTATATTTTGATAACTATCTACTGTTGCATTGCTCAATGAAAAAGCAAGCAAAAATCATATTGCAGAATATCAAAAGTCAATTTCCCTTCTACCATACATATTGGATGGTGTTGCATTCATGAAGTACCTGTAGTGTAGAGTTATTCACATTTACCCAATATGCATAAGGTCCCCCTTCAAAATTGGTCAGAAATACATTAAAAAAATTTTTTTTAGTAAATACAATGATCAGAATTGATAATAAGTGAATGTGTCCTCTTGAAATGCAAAGTGGAAAAATAGCGTCAAAATTATTAGAAAATAGGAAAAAAGTTTAGAAAAAATTATATTTCTAAGAAAAGCATGTGTCATTTGTACTTCCAGACTAGATAGTGATGGGATCCAAGAGAGTCAGTTTCTGTAGTGTAGTGGTTATCATGTTCGCCTAACACGTGAAAAGTCCCCAGTTCGAAACTGGGCAGAAACAATCTTTTAGCTTTAGAATTTTAAAACAATGAATTTTTGGGTAAAATGCTCAATAAAAATACAATCAGATAAAAAGTTTATTTTAGCATGCCAAACTGAATGTCAAAGATCATTTTTTATTGGATGATGGTCGCAAATTTTTCATGTAGTATCTTTAGTGTAGTGATTTCATGTTTGCCTCACGCGTGAAAGGTCCCCAGTTCGAAATTGGCAGAAACATATTTTGTTACCTAAACACTTTGAATTCAATAATTTATATTTTGATAACTATATACTGTTGCATTGCTCAACGAAAAAGCAAGCAAAAAATCATATTGCAGAATATCAAAAGTCAATTTCCCTTCTACCATGCATATTGGATGGTGTTGCATTCATGAAGTACCTGTAGTGTAGTATTATTCACATTTAGCCAATATGCATAAGGTTCCCCTTCAAAATTGGTCAGAAATACATTAAAAATAGATTTTTTTATTAAATACAATGATCAGAACTATTAATAAGTGAATGTGTCCTCTTGAAATGCAAAGTGGAAAAAATAGCATAGAAATTATTAGAAAATAGAAAAATAAGTTTAGAAAAAAAAATTCCAAGAAAACGGTTTGCCAATGGTACTTCCCGACTCCATAGTGATGAGATCTTCAAAAGTCAGTTTCTGTATTGTAGTGGTTATCACATTCGCCTAAAACACAAAAGGTCCCCAGTTCGAAACTGGGCAGAAATATGCTGTTATCTTTAGAATTTTAAATCAAGGGATTTTTGGTTGAAATGCCAAATAAAAATGCAATCATATAAAAAGTTTATTTCAGAATGCCATAATGTATGTCAAAGATTATTTTTATTGGATGGCGGGAGATTCTGTTTTCATGTAGTTTCTGTAGTGTAGTGGTTATCACGTTTGCCTCACACGCGAAAGGTCCCCAGTTCGAAACTGGGCAGAAACATATTTTGTTACCTAAACACTTTGAATTCAATAATTTATATTTTGATAACTATCTACTGTTGCATTGCTCAATGAAAAAGCAAGCAAAAATCATATTGCAGAATATCAAAAGTAAATTTCCCTTCTACCATGCATATTGGATGGTGTTGCATTCATGAAGTACCTGTAGTTTAGAGTTATTCACATTTACCCAATATGCATAAGGTCCCCCTTCAAAATTGGTCAGAAGTACATTCAAAAAAGATTTTTTTAGTAAATACAATGCTCAGAATTGATAATAAGTGAATGTGTCCTCTTGAAATGCAAAGTGGAAAAATAGCGTCAAAATTATTAGAAAATAGGAAAAAAAGTTTAGAAAAAATTATATTTCTAAGAAAAGCATGTGTCATTTGTACTTCCAGACTAGATAGTGATAAAATCCACAAGAGTCAGTTTCTGTAGTGTAGTGGTTATCACGTTCATCTAACACGCGAAAGGTCCCCAGTTCAAAACTGGGCAGAAACAATCTTTTAGCTTTAGAATTTTAAAACAATGAATTTTTAGGTAAAATGCTCAATAAAAATACAATCAGATAAAAAGTTTATTTTAGCATGCCATACTGAATGTCAAAGATCATTTTTTATTGGATGATGGTCGCAAATTTTTTATGTAGTATCTGTAGTGTAGTGATTTCATGTTTGCCTCACACGTGAAAGGTCCCCAGTTCGAAATTGGCAGAAACATATTTTGTTACCTAAACACTTTGAATTCAATAATTTATATTTTGATAACTATATACTGTTGCATTGCTCAATGAAAAAGCAAGCAAAAAATCATATTGCAGAATATCAAAAGTCAATTTCCCTTCTACCATGCATATTGGATGGTGTTGCATTCATGAAGTACCTGTAGTGTAGTATTATTCACATTTAGCCAATATGCATAATGTTCCCCTTCAAAATTGGTCAGAAATACATTAAAAATAGATTTTTTTATTAAATACAATGATCAGAACTATTAATAAGTGAATGTGTCCTCTTAAAATGCAAAGTTGAAAAAATAGCATAGAAATTATTAGAAAATAGAAAAATAAGTTTAGAATTTTTTTTTCTAAGAAAACGGTTTGCCAATGGTACTTCCCGACTCCATAGTGATGAGATCTTCAAAAGTCAGTTTCTGTATTGTAGTGGTTATCACATTCGCCTAAAACACAAAAGGTCCCCAGTTCGAAACTGGGCAGAAATATGCTGTTATCTTTAGAATTTTAAAACAAGGGATTTTTGGTTGAAATGCCAAATAAAAATGCAATCATATAAAAAGTTTATTTCAGAATGCCATAATGTATGTCAAAGATCATTTTTTATTGGATGGCGGGATACACTATTTCCATGTAGTTTCTGTAGTGTAGTGGTTATCACGTTCACCTCACACGCGAAAGGTCCCCAGTTCGAAACTGGGCAGAAATATATTTTGTTACCTAAACACTTTGAATTCAATAATTTATATTTTGATAACTATCTACTGTTGCATTGCTCAATGAAAAAGCAAGCAAAAATCATATTGCAGAATATCAAAAGTAAATTTCCCTTCTATCATGCATATTGGATGGTGTTGCATTCATGAAGTACCTGTAGTGTAGAGTTATTCACATTTACCCAATATGCATAAGGTCCCCCGTCAAAATTGGTCAGAAATACATTTAAAAAAAAGATTTTTTTAGTAAATACAATGATCAGAATTGATAATAAGTGAATGTGTCCTCTTGAAATGCAAAGTGGAAAAATAGCGTCAAAATTATTAGAAAATAGGAAAAAAAGTTTAGAAAAAATTATATTTCTAAGAAAAGCATGTGTCATTTGTACTTCCAGACTAGATAGTGATGGGATCCACGAGGGTCAGTTTCTGTAGTGTAGTGGTTATCACGTTCGCCTAACATGTGAAAGGTCCCCAGTTCGAAACTGGGCAGAAACAACCTTTTAGCTTTAGAATTTTAAAACAATGAATTTTTGGGTAAAATGCTCAATAAAAATACAATCAGATAAAAAGTTTATTTTAGTATGCCATACTGAATGCCAAAGATCATTTTTTATTGGATGATGGTCGCAAATTTTTCATGTAGTATCTGTAGTGTAGTGATTTCATGTTTGCCTCACACGTGAAAGGTCCCCAGTTCGAAATTGGCAGAAACATATTTTGTTACCTAAACACTTTGAATTCAATAATTTATATTTTGATAACTATATACTGTTGCATTGCTTAATGAAAAAGCAAGCAAAAAATCATATTGCAGAATATCAAAAGTCAATTTCACTTCTACCATGCATATTGGATGGTGTTGCATTCATAAAGTACCTGTAGTGTAGTATTATTCACATTTAGCCAATATGCATAAGGTTCCCCTTCAAAATTGGTCATAAATACATTAAAAATAGATTTTTTTATTAAATACAATGATCAGAACTATTAATAAGTGAATGTGTCCTCTTGAAATGCAAAGTGGAAAAAATAGCATAGAAATTATTAGAAAATAGAAAAATAAGTTTAGAAATTTTTTTTCTAAGAAAACGGTTTGCCAGTGGTACTTCCCGACTCCATAGTGATGAGATCTTCAAAAGTCAGTTTCTGTATTGTAGTGGTTATCACATTCGCCTAAAACACAAAAGGTCCCCAGTTCGAAACTGGGCAGAAATATGCTGTTATCTTTAGAATTTTAAAACAAGGGATTTTTGGTTGAAATGCCAAATAAAAATGCAATCATATAAAAAGTTTATTTCAGAATGCCATAATGTATGTCAAAGATCATTTTTTATTGGATGGCGGGAGATGCTGTTTCCATGTAGTTTCTGTAGTGTAGTGGTTATCACGTTCGCCTCACACGCGAAAGGTCCCCAGTTCGAAACTGGCAGAAACATCTTTTGTTACCTAAGCACTTTGAATTCAATAATTTATATTTTGATAACTATCTACTGTTGCATTGCTCAATGAAAAAGCAAGCAAAAATAATATTGCAGAATATCAAAAGTCAATTTCCCATCTAC
Source organism: Pseudophryne corroboree (assembly GCF_028390025.1). Lineage (NCBI taxonomy): Eukaryota > Metazoa > Chordata > Amphibia > Anura > Myobatrachidae > Pseudophryne > Pseudophryne corroboree. The sequence goes on along the minus strand of NC_086447.1, from coordinate 25,751,368 downwards.
CATGCATATTGGATGGTGTTGCATTCATAAAGTACCTGTAGTGTAGAGTTATTCACATTTACCCAATATGCATAAGGTCCCCCTTCAAAATTGGTCAGAAATACATTAAAAAAAGATTTTTTTAGAAAATACAATGATCAGAATTGATAATAAGTGAATGTGTCCTCTTGAAATGCAAAGTGGAAAAATAGCGTCAAAATTATTAGAAAATAGGAAAAAAAGTTTAGAAAAAATTATATTTCTAAGAAAAGCATTTGTCATTTGTACTTCCAGACTAGATAGTGATGGGATCCACGAGAGTCAGTTTCTGTAGTGTAGTGGTTATCATGTTCGCCTCACACTCGAAAGGTCCCCAGTTCGAAACTGGGCAGAAACAATCTTTTAACTTTAGAATTTTAAAACAATGAATTTTTGGGTAAAATGCTCAATAAAAATACAATCAGATAAAAAGTTTATTTTAGCATGCCATACTGAATGTCAAAGATCATTTTTTATTGGATGATGGTCGCAAATTTTTCATGTAGTATCTGTAGTGTAGTGATTTCATGTTTGCCTCACACGTGAAAGGTCCCCAGTTCGAAATTGGCAGAAACATATTTTGTTACCTAAACACTTTGAATTCAATAATTTATATTTTGATAACTATATACTGTTGCATTGCTCAATGAAAAAGCAAGCAAAAAATCATATTGCAGAATATCAAAAGTCAATTTCCCTTCTACCATGCATATTGGATGGTGTTGCATTCATGAAGTACCTGTAGTGTAGTATTATTCACATTTAGCCAATATGCATAAGGTTCCCCTTCAAAATTGTTTAGAAATACATTAAAAATAGATTTTTTTATTAAATACAATGATCAGAACAATTAATAAGTGAATGTGTCTTCTTGAAATGCAAAGTGGAAAAAATTGCATAGAAATTATTAGAAAATAGAAAAATAAGTTTAGAAAAAAAAATTCTATGAAAACGGTTTGCCAATGGTACTTCCCGACTCCATAGTGATGAGATCTTCAAAAGTCAGTTTCTGTATTGTAGTGGTTATCACATTCGCCTAAAACACAAAAGGTCCCCAGTTCGAAACTGGGCAGAAATATGCTGTTATCTTTAGAATTTTAAAACAAGGGATTTTTGGTTGAAATGCCAAATAAAAATGCAATCATATAAAAAGTTTATTTCAGAATGCCATAATGTATGTCAAAGATCATTTTTTATTGGATGGCGGGAGATGCTGTTTCCATGTAGTTTCTGTAGTGTAGTGGTTATCACGTTCGCCTCACACGCGAAAGGTCCCCAGTTCGAAACTGGCAGAAACATCTTTTGTTACCTAAGCACTTTGAATTCAATAATTTATATTTTGATAACTATCTACTGTTGCATTGCTCAATGAAAAAGCAAGCAAAAATAATATTGCAGAATATCAAAAGTCAATTTCCCATCTACCATGCATATTGGATGGTGTTGCATTCATAAAGTACCTGTAGTGTAGAGTTATTCACATTTACCCAATATGCATAAGGTCCCCCTTCAAAATTGGTCAGAAATACATTAAAAAAAGATTTTTTTAGAAAATACAATGATCAGAATTGATAATAAGTGAATGTGTCCTCTTGAAATGCAAAGTGGAAAAATAGCGTCAAAATTATTAGAAAATAGGAAAAAAAGTTTAGAAAAAATTATATTTCTAAGAAAAGCATGTGTCATTTGTACTTCCAGACTAGATAGTGATGGGATCCACGAGAGTCAGTTTCTGTAGTGTAGTGGTTATCACGTTCGCCTCACACTCGAAAGGTCCCCAGTTCGAAACTGGGCAGAAACAATCTTTTAGCTTTAGAATTTTAAAACAATGAATTTTTGGGTAAAATGCTCAATAAAAATACAATCAGATAAAAAGTTTATTTTAGCATGCCATACTGAATGCCAAAGATCATTTTTTATTGGATGATGGTCGCAAATTTTTCATGTAGTATCTGTAGTGTAGTGATTTCATGTTTGCATCACACGTGAAAGGTCCCCAGTTCGAAATTGGCAGAAACATATTTTGTTACCTAAACACTTTGAATTCAATAATTTATATTTTGATAACTATATACTGTTGCATTGCTTAATGAAAAAGCAAGCAAAAAATCATATTGCAGAATATCAAAAGTCAATTTCCCTTCTACCATGCATATTGGATGGTGTTGCATTCATAAAGTACCTGTAGTGTAGTATTATTCACATTTAGCCAATATGCATAAGGTTCCCCTTCAAAATTGGTCAGAAATACATTAAAAATAGATTTTTTTATTAAATACAATGATCAGAACTATTAATAAGTGAATGTGTCCTCTTGAAATGCAAAGTGGAAAAAATAGCATAGAAATTATTAGAAAATAGAAAAATAAGTTTAGAATTTTTTTTTCTATGAAAACGGTTTGCCAATGGTACTTCCCGACTCCATAGTGATGAGATCTTCAAAAGTCAGTTTCTGTATTGTAGTGGTTATCACATTCGCCTAAAACACAAAAGGTCCCCAGTTCGAAACTGGGCAGAAATATGCTGTTATCTTTAGAATTTTAAAACAAGGGATTTTTGGTTGAAATGCCAAATAAAAATGCAATCATATAAAAAGTTTATTTCAGAATGCCATAATGTATGTCAAAGATCATTTTTTATTGGATGGCGGGAGAAGCTGTTTCCATGTAGTTTCTGTAGTGTAGTGGTTATCACGTTCGCCTCACACGCGAAAGGTCCCCAGTTCGAAACTGGGCAGAAATATATTTTGTTACCTAAACACTTTGAATTCAATAATTTATATTTTGATAACTATATACTGTTGCATTGCTTAATGAAAAAGCAAGCAAAAAATCATATTGCAGAATATCAAAAGTCAATTTCCCTTCTACCGTGCATATTGGATGGTGTTGCATTCATAAAGTACCTGTAGTGTAGTATTATTCACATTTAGCCAATATGCATAAGGATCCCCTTCAAAATTGGTCAGAAATACATTAAAAATAGATTTTTTTATTAAATACAATGATCAGAACTATTAATAAGTGAATGTGTCCTCTTGAAATGCAAAGTGGAAAAAATAGCATAGAAATTATTAGAAAATATAAAAATAAGTTTAGAAATTTTTTTTCTATGAAAACGGTTTGCCAATGGTACTTCCCGACTCCATAGTGATGAGATCTTCAAAAGTCAGTTTCTGTATTGTAGTGGTTATCACATTCGCCTAAAACACAAAAGGTCCCCAGTTCGAAACTGGGCAGAAATATGCTGTTATCTTTAGAATTTTAAAACAAGGGATTTTTGGTTGAAATGCCAAATAAAAATGCAATCATATAAAAGTTTATTTCAGAATGCCGTAATGTATGTCAAAGATCATTTTTTATTGGATGGCGGGAGATGCTGTTTCCATGTAGTTTCTGTAGTGTAGTGGTTATCATGTTCGCCTCACACGCGAAAGGTCCCCAGTTCAAAACTGGGCAGAAACATATTTTGTTACCTAAACACTTTGAATTCAATAATTTATATTTTGATAACTATCTACTGTTGCATTGCTCAATGAAAAAGCAAGCAATAATCATATTGCAGAATATCAAAAGTCAATTTCCCGTCTACCATGCATATTGGATGGTGTTGCATTCATGAAGTACCTGTAGTGTAGAGTTATTCACATTTACCCAATATGCATAAGGTCCCCCTTCAAAATTGGTCAGAAATACATTAAAAAAAGATTTTTTTAGAAAATACAATGATCAGAATTGATAATAAGTGAATGTGTCCTCTTGAAATGCAAAGTGGAAAAATAGCGTCAAAATTATTAGAAAATAGGAAAAAAAGTTTAGAAAAAATTATATTTCTAAGAAAAGCATGTGTCATTTGTACTTCCAGACTAGATAGTGATGGGATCCACGAGAGTCAGTTTCTGTAGTGTAGTGGTTATCACGTTCGCCTAACATGCGAAAGGTCCCCAGTTTGAAACTGGGCAGAAACAATCTTTTAGCTTTAGAATTTTAAAACAATGAATTTTTGGGTAAAATGCTCAATAAAAATACAATCAGATAAAAAGTTTATTTTAGCATGCCATACTGAATGCCAAAGATCATTTTTTATTGGATGATGGTCGCAAATTTTTCATGTAGTATCTGTAGTGTAGTGATTTCATGTTTGCCTCACACGTGAAAGGTCCCCAGTTCGAAATTGGCAGAAACATATTTTGTTACCTAAACACTTTGAATTCAATAATTTATATTTTGATAACTATATACTGTTGCATTGCTTAATGAAAAAGCAAGCAAAAAATCATATTGCAGAATATCAAAAGTCAATTTCCCTTCTACCGTGCATATTGGATGGTGTTGCATTCATAAAGTACCTGTAGTGTAGTATTATTCACATTTAGCCAATATGCATAAGGTTCCCCTTCAAAATTGGTCAGAAATACATTAAAAATAGATTTTTTTATTAAATACAATGATCAGAACTATTAATAAGTGAATGTGTCCTCTTGAAATGCAAAGTGGAAAAAATAGCATAGAAATTATTAGAAAATAGAAAAATAAGTTTAGAAATTTTTTTTCTAAGAAAACGGTTTGCCAATGGTACTTCCCGACTCCATAGTGATGAGATCTTCAAAAGTCAGTTTCTGTATTGTAGTGGTTATCACATTCGCTAAAACACAAAAGGTCCCCAGTTCGAAACTGGGCAGAAATATGCTGTTATCTTTAGAATTTTAAAACAAGGGATTTTTGGTTGAAATGCCAAATAAAAATGCAATCATATAAAAAGTTTATTTCAGAATGCCATAATGTATGTCAAAGATCATTATTTATTGGATGGCGGGAGATGCTGTTTCCATGTAGTTTCTGTAGTGTAGTGGTTATCACGTTCGCCTCACACGCGAAAGGTCCCCAGTTCGAAACTGGGCAGAAACATCTTTTGTTACCTAAGCACTTTGAATTCAATAATTTATATTTTGATAACTATCTACTGTTGCATTGCTCAATGAAAAAGCAAGCAAAAATCATATTGCAGAATATCAAAAGTCAATTTCCCATCTACCATGCATATTGGATGGTGTTGCATTCATGAAGTACCTGTAGTGTAGAGTTATTCACATTTACCCAATATGCATAAGGTCCCCCTTCAAAATTGGTCAGAAATACATTAAAAAAAGATTTTTTTAGTAAATACAATGATCAGAATTGATAATAAGTGAATGTGTCCTCTTGAAAAGCAAAGTGGAAAAATAGCGTCAAAATTATTAGAAAATAGGAAAAAAAGTTTAGAAAAAATTACATTTCTAAGAAAAGCATGTGTCATTTGTACTTCCAGACTAGATAGTGATGGGATCCACGAGAGTCAGTTTCTGTAGTGTAGTGGTTATCACGTTCGCCTCACACGCGAAAGGGCCCCAGTTCAAAACTGGGCAGAAACAATCTTTTAGCTTTAGAATTTTAAAACAATGAATTTTTGGGTAAAATGCTCAATAAAAATACAATCAGATAAAAAGTTTATTTTAGCATGCCATACTGAATGCCAAAGATCATTTTTTATTGGATGATGGTCGCAAATTTTTCATGTAGTATCTGTAGTGTAGTGATTTCATGTTTGCCTCACACGTGAAAGGTCCCCAGTTCGAAATTGGCAGAAACATATTTTGTTACCTAAACACTTTGAATTCAATAATTTATATTTTGATAACTATATACTGTTGCATTGCTTAATGAAAAAGCAAGCAAAAAATCATATTGCAGAATATCAAAAGTCAATTTCCCTTCTACCGTGCTTATTGGATGGTGTTGCATTCATAAAGTACCTGTAGTGTAGTATTATTCACATTTAGCCAATATGCATAAGGTTCCCCTTCAAAATTGGTCAGAAATACATTAAAAATAGATTTTTTTATTAAATACAATGATCAGAACTATTAATAAGTGAATGTGTCCTCTTGAAATGCAAAGTGGAAAAAATAGCATAGAAATTATTAGAAAATAGAAAAATAAGTTTAGAAATTTTTTTTCTAAGAAAACGGTTTGCCAATGGTACTTCCCGACTCCATAGTGATGAGATCTTCAAAAGTCAGTTTCTGTATTGTAGTGGTTATCACATTCGCCTAAAACACAAAAGGTCCCCAGTTCGAAACTGGGCAGAAATATGCTGTTATCTTTAGAATTTTAAAACAAGGGATTTTTGGTTGAAATGCCAAATAAAAATGCAATCATATAAAAGTGTATTTCAGAATGCCATAATGTATGTCAAAGATCATTTTTTATTGGATGGCGGGAGATGCTGTTTCCATGTAGTTTCTGTAGTGTAGTGGTTATCACGTTCGCCTCACACGCGAAAGGTCCCCAGTTCGAAACTGGGCAGAAACATATTTTGTTACCTAAACACTTTGAATTCAATAATTTATATTTTGATAACTATCTACTGTTGCATTGCTCAATGAAAAAGCAAGCAAAAATCATATTGCAGAATATCAAAAGTCAATTTCCCTTCTATCATGCATATTGGATGGTGTTGCATTCATGAAGTACCTGTAGTGTAGAGTTATTCACATTTACCCAATATGCATAAGGTCCCCCGTCAAAATTGGTCAGAAATAATTAAAAAAAAAAGATTTTTTTAGTAAATACAATGATCAGAATTGATAATAAGTGAATGTGTCCTCTTGAAATGCAAAGTGGAAAAATAGCGTCAAAATTATTAGAAAATAGGAAAAAAAGTTTAGAAAAAATTATATTTCTAAGAAAAGCATGTGTCATTTGTACTTCCAGACTAGATAGTGATGGGATCCACGAGAGTCAGTTTCTGTAGTGTAGTGGTTATCACGTTCGCCTAACACGTGAAAAGTCCCCAGTTCGAAACTGGGCAGAAACAATCTTTTAGCTTTAGAATTTTAAAACAATGAATTTTTGGGTAAAATGCTCAATAAAAATACAATCAGATAAAAAGTTTATTTTAGCATGCCATACTGAATGCCAAAGATCATTTTTTATTGGATGATAATCGCAAATTTTTCATGTAGTATCTGTAGTGTAGTGATTTCATGTTTGCCTCACACGTGAAAGGTCCCCAGTTCGAAATTGGCAGAAACATATTTTGTTACCTAAACACTTTGAATTCAATAATTTATATTTTGATAACTATATACTGTTGCATTGCTTAATGAAAAAGCAAGCAAAAAATCATATTGCAGAATATCAAAAGTCAATTTCCCTTCTACCATGCATATTGGATGGTGTTGCATTCATGAAGTACCTGTAGTGTAGTATTATTCACATTTAGCCAATATGCATAAGGTTCCCCTTCAAAATTGGTCAGAAATACAGTAAAAATAGATTTTTTTTATTAAATACAATGATCAGAACTATTAATAAGTGAATGTGTCCTCTTGAAATGCAAAGTGGAAAAAATAGCATAGAAATTATTAGAAAATAGAAAAATAAGTTTAGAAATTTTTTTTCTAAGAAAACGGTTTGCCAATGGTACTTCCCGACTCCATAGTGATGAGATCTTCAAAAGTCAGTTTCTGTATTGTAGTGGTTATCACATTCGCCTAAAACACAAAAGGTCCTCAGTTCGAAACTGGGCAGAAATATGCTGTTATCTTTAGAATTTTAAAACAATGGATTTTTGGTTGAAATGCCAAATAAAAATGCAATCATATAAAAAGTTTATTTCAGAATGCCATAATGTATGTCAAAGATCATTTTTTATTGGATGGCGGGAGAAGCTGTTTCCATGTAGTTTCTGTAGTGTAGTGGTTATCACGTTCGCCTCACACGCGAAAGGTCCCCAGTTCGAAACTGGGTAGAAACATCTTTTGTTACCTAAACACTTTGAATTCAATAATTTATATTTTGATAACTATCTACTGTTGCATTGCTCAATGAAAAAGCAAGCAATAATCATATTGCAGAATATCAAAAGTCAATTTCCCGTCTACCATGCATATTGGATGGTGTTGCATTCATAAAGTATCTGTAGTGAAGTATTATTCACATTTAGCCAATATGCATAAGGTTCCCCTTCAAAATTGGTCAGAAATACATTAAAAATAGATTTTTTTATTAAATACAATGATCAGAACTATTAATAAGTGAATGTGTCCTCTTGAAATGCAAAGTGGAAAAAATAGCATAGAAATTATTAGAAAATAGAAAAATAAGTTTAGAAATTTTTTTTCTAAGAAAACGGTTTGCCAATGGTACTTCCCGACTCCATAGTGATGAGATCTTCAAAAGTCAGTTTCTGTATTGTAGTGGTTATCACATTCGCTAAAACACAAAAGGTCCCCAGTTCGAAACTGGGCAGAAATATGCTGTTATCTTTAGAATTTTAAAACAAGGGATTTTTGGTTGAAATGCCAAATAAAAATGCAATCATATAAAAAGTTTATTTCAGAATGCCATAATGTATGTCAAAGATCATTATTTATTGGATGGCGGGAGATGCTGTTTCCATGTAGTTTCTGTAGTGTAGTGGTTATCACGTTCGCCTCACACGCGAAAGGTCCCCAGTTCGAAACTGGGCAGAAACATCTTTTGTTACCTAAGCACTTTGAATTCAATAATTTATATTTTGATAACTATCTACTGTTGCATTGCTCAATGAAAAAGCAAGCAAAAATCATATTGCAGAATATCAAAAGTCAATTTCCCATCTACCATGCATATTGGATGGTGTTGCATTCATGAAGTACCTGTAGTGTAGAGTTATTCACATTTACCCAATATGCATAAGGTCCCCCTTCAAAATTGGTCAGAAATACATTAAAAAAAGATTTTTTTAGTAAATACAATGATCAGAATTGATAATAAGTGAATGTGTCCTCTTGAAAAGCAAAGTGGAAAAATAGCGTCAAAATTATTAGAAAATAGGAAAAAAAGTTTAGAAAAAATTACATTTCTAAGAAAAGCATGTGTCATTTGTACTTCCAGACTAGATAGTGATGGGATCCACGAGAGTCAGTTTCTGTAGTGTAGTGGTTATCACGTTCGCCTCACACGCGAAAGGGCCCCAGTTCAAAACTGGGCAGAAACAATCTTTTAGCTTTAGAATTTTAAAACAATGAATTTTTGGGTAAAATGCTCAATAAAAATACAATCAGATAAAAAGTTTATTTTAGCATGCCATACTGAATGCCAAAGATCATTTTTTATTGGATGATGGTCGCAAATTTTTCATGTAGTATCTGTAGTGTAGTGATTTCATGTTTGCCTCACACGTGAAAGGTCCCCAGTTCGAAATTGGCAGAAACATATTTTGTTACCTAAACACTTTGAATTCAATAATTTATATTTTGATAACTATATACTGTTGCATTGCTTAATGAAAAAGCAAGCAAAAAATCATATTGCAGAATATCAAAAGTCAATTTCCCTTCTACCGTGCTTATTGGATGGTGTTGCATTCATAAAGTACCTGTAGTGTAGTATTATTCACATTTAGCCAATATGCATAAGGTTCCCCTTCAAAATTGGTCAGAAATACATTAAAAATAGATTTTTTTATTAAATACAATGATCAGAACTATTAATAAGTGAATGTGTCCTCTTGAAATGCAAAGTGGAAAAAATAGCATAGAAATTATTAGAAAATAGAAAAATAAGTTTAGAAATTTTTTTTCTAAGAAAACGGTTTGCCAATGGTACTTCCCGACTCCATAGTGATGAGATCTTCAAAAGTCAGTTTCTGTATTGTAGTGGTTATCACATTCGCCTAAAACACAAAAGGTCCCCAGTTCGAAACTGGGCAGAAATATGCTGTTATCTTTAGAATTTTAAAACAAGGGATTTTTGGTTGAAATGCCAAATAAAAATGCAATCATATAAAAGTGTATTTCAGAATGCCATAATGTATGTCAAAGATCATTTTTTATTGGATGGCGGGAGATGCTGTTTCCATGTAGTTTCTGTAGTGTAGTGGTTATCACGTTCGCCTCACACGCGAAAGGTCCCCAGTTCGAAACTGGGCAGAAACATATTTTGTTACCTAAACACTTTGAATTCAATAATTTATATTTTGATAACTATCTACTGTTGCATTGCTCAATGAAAAAGCAAGCAAAAATCATATTGCAGAATATCAAAAGTCAATTTCCCTTCTATCATGCATATTGGATGGTGTTGCATTCATGAAGTACCTGTAGTGTAGAGTTATTCACATTTACCCAATATGCATAAGGTCCCCCGTCAAAATTGGTCAGAAATAATTAAAAAAAAAAAGATTTTTTTAGTAAATACAATGATCAGAATTGATAATAAGTGAATGTGTCCTCTTGAAATGCAAAGTGGAAAAATAGCGTCAAAATTATTAGAAAATAGGAAAAAAAGTTTAGAAAAAATTATATTTCTAAGAAAAGCATGTGTCATTTGTACTTCCAGACTAGATAGTGATAAGATCCACGAGAGTCAGTTTCTGTAGTGTAGTGGTTATCACGTTCGCCTAACACGTGAAAAGTCCCCAGTTCGAAACTGGGCAGAAACAATCTTTTAGCTTTAGAATTTTAAAACAATGAATTTTTGGGTAAAATGCTCAATAAAAATACAATCAGATAAAAAGTTTATTTTAGCATGCCATACTGAATGCCAAAGATCATTTTTTATTGGATGATAATCGCAAATTTTTCATGTAGTATCTGTAGTGTAGTGATTTCATGTTTGCCTCACACGTGAAAGGTCCCCAGTTCGAAATTGGCAGAAACATATTTTGTTACCTATACACTTTGAATTCAATAATTTATATTTTGATAACTATATACTGTTGCATTGCTTAATGAAAAAGCAAGCAAAAAATCATATTGCAGAATATCAAAAGTCAATTTCCCTTCTACCATGCATATTGGATGGTGTTGCATTCATAAAGTACCTGTAGTGTAGTATTATTCACATTTAGCCAATATGCATAAGGTTCCCCTTCAAAATTGGTCAGAAATACATTAAAAATAGATTTTTTTTATTAAATACAATGATCAGAACTATTAATAAGTGAATGTGTCCTCTTGAAATGCAAAGTGGAAAAAATAGCATAGAAATTATTAGAAAATAGAAAAATAAGTTTAGAAATTTTTTTTCTAAGAAAACGGTTTGCCAATGGTACTTCCCGACTCCATAGTGATGAGATCTTCAAAAGTCAGTTTCTGTATTGTAGTGGTTATCACATTCGCCTAAAACACAAAAGGTCCTCAGTTCGAAACTGGGCAGAAATATGCTGTTATCTTTAGAATTTTAAAACAATGGATTTTTGGTTGAAATGCCAAATAAAAATGCAATCATATAAAAAGTTTATTTCAGAATGCCATAATGTATGTCAAAGATCATTTTTTATTGGATGGCGGGAGAAGCTGTTTCCATGTAGTTTCTGTAGTGTAGTGGTTATCACGTTCGCCTCACACGCGAAAGGTCCCCAGTTCGAAACTGGGTAGAAACATCTTTTGTTACCTAAACACTTTGAATTCAATAATTTATATTTTGATAACTATCTACTGTTGCATTGCTCAATGAAAAAGCAAGCAATAATCATATTGCAGAATATCAAAAGTCAATTTCCCGTCTACCATGCATATTGGATGGTGTTGCATTCATAAAGTACCTGTAGTGTAGTATTATTCACATTTAGCCAATATGCATAAGGTTCCCCTTCAAAATTGGTCAGAAATACATTAAAAATAGATTTTTTTATTAAATACAATGATCAGAACTATTAATAAGTGAATGTGTCCTCTTGAAATGCAAAGTGGAAAAAATAGCATAGAAATTATTAGAAAATAGAAAAATAAGTTTAGAAATTTTTTTTCTAAGAAAACGGTTTGCCAATGGTACTTCCCGACTCCATAGTGATGAGATCTTCAAAAGTCAGTTTCTGCATTGTAGTGGTTATCACATTCGCCTAAAACACAAAAGGTCCCCAGTTCGAAACTGGGCAGAAATATGCTGTTATCTTTAGAATTTTAAAACAAGGGATTTTTGGTTGAAATGCCAAATAAAAATGCAATCATATAAAAGTTTATTTCAGAATGCCATAATGTATGTCAAAGATAATTTTTTATTGGATGGCGGGAGATGCTATTTCCATGTAGTTTCTGTAGTGTAGTGGTTATCACGTTCGCCTCACATGCGAAAGGTCCCCAGTTCGAAACTGGGCAGAAACATATTTTGTTACCTAAACACTTTGAATTCAATAATTTATATTTTGATAACTATCTACTGTTGCATTGCTCAATTAAAAAGCAAGCAAAAATCATATTGCAGAATATCAAAAGTCAATTTCCCTTCTATCATGCATATTGGATGGTGTTGCATTCATGAAGTACCTGTAGTGTAGAGTTATTCACATTTACCCAATATGCAAAAGGTCCCCCGTCAAAATTGGTCAGAAATATATTTTAAAAAAAAGATTTTTTTAGTAAATACAATGATCAGAATTGATAATAAGTGAATGTGTCCTCTTGAAATGCAAAGTGGAAAAATAGCGTCAAAATTATTAGAAAATAGGAAAAAAAGTTTAGAAAAAATTATATTTCTAAGAAAAGCATGTGTCATTTGTACTTCCAGACTAGATAGTGATAAGATCCACGAGAGTCAGTTTCTGTAGTGTAGTGGTTATCACGTTCGCCTAACACGTGAAAAGTCCCCAGTTCGAAACTGGGCAGAAACAATCTTTTAGCTTTAGAATTTTAAAACAATGAATTTTTGGGTAAAATGCTCAATAAAAATACAATCAGATAAAAAGTTTATTTTAGCATGCCATACTGAATGCCAAAGATCATTTTTTATTGGATGATAATCGCAAATTTTTCATGTAGTATCTGTAGTGTAGTGATTTCATGTTTGCCTCACACGTGAAAGGTCCCCAGTTCGAAATTGGCAGAAACATATTTTGTTACCTATACACTTTGAATTCAATAATTTATATTTTGATAACTATATACTGTTGCATTGCTTAATGAAAAAGCAAGCAAAAAATCATATTGCAGAATATCAAAAGTCAATTTCCCTTCTACCATGCATATTGGATGGTGTTGCATTCATAAAGTACCTGTAGTGTAGTATTATTCACATTTAGCCAATATGCATAAGGTTCCCCTTCAAAATTGGTCAGAAATACATTAAAAATAGATTTTTTTTATTAAATACAATGATCAGAACTATTAATAAGTGAATGTGTCCTCTTGAAATGCAAAGTGGAAAAAATAGCATAGAAATTATTAGAAAATAGAAAAATAAGTTTAGAAATTTTTTTTCTAAGAAAACGGTTTGCCAATGGTACTTCCCGACTCCATAGTGATGAGATCTTCAAAAGTCAGTTTCTGTATTGTAGTGGTTATCACATTCGCCTAAAACACAAAAGGTCCTCAGTTCGAAACTGGGCAGAAATATGCTGTTATCTTTAGAATTTTAAAACAATGGATTTTTGGTTGAAATGCCAAATAAAAATGCAATCATATAAAAAGTTTATTTCAGAATGCCATAATGTATGTCAAAGATCATTTTTTATTGGATGGCGGGAGAAGCTGTTTCCATGTAGTTTCTGTAGTGTAGTGGTTATCACGTTCGCCTCACACGCGAAAGGTCCCCAGTTCGAAACTGGGTAGAAACATCTTTTGTTACCTAAACACTTTGAATTCAATAATTTATATTTTGATAACTATCTACTGTTGCATTGCTCAATGAAAAAGCAAGCAATAATCATATTGCAGAATATCAAAAGTCAATTTCCCGTCTACCATGCATATTGGATGGTGTTGCATTCATAAAGTACCTGTAGTGTAGTATTATTCACATTTAGCCAATATGCATAAGGTTCCCCTTCAAAATTGGTCAGAAATACATTAAAAATAGATTTTTTTATTAAATACAATGATCAGAACTATTAATAAGTGAATGTGTCCTCTTGAAATGCAAAGTGGAAAAAATAGCATAGAAATTATTAGAAAATAGAAAAATAAGTTTAGAAATTTTTTTTCTAAGAAAACGGTTTGCCAATGGTACTTCCCGACTCCATAGTGATGAGATCTTCAAAAGTCAGTTTCTGCATTGTAGTGGTTATCACATTCGCCTAAAACACAAAAGGTCCCCAGTTCGAAACTGGGCAGAAATATGCTGTTATCTTTAGAATTTTAAAACAAGGGATTTTTGGTTGAAATGCCAAATAAAAATGCAATCATATAAAAGTTTATTTCAGAATGCCATAATGTATGTCAAAGATAATTTTTTATTGGATGGCGGGAGATGCTATTTCCATGTAGTTTCTGTAGTGTAGTGGTTATCACGTTCGCCTCACATGCGAAAGGTCCCCAGTTCGAAACTGGGCAGAAACATATTTTGTTACCTAAACACTTTGAATTCAATAATTTATATTTTGATAACTATCTACTGTTGCATTGCTCAATTAAAAAGCAAGCAAAAATCATATTGCAGAATATCAAAAGTCAATTTCCCTTCTATCATGCATATTGGATGGTGTTGCATTCATGAAGTACCTGTAGTGTAGAGTTATTCACATTTACCCAATATGCAAAAGGTCCCCCGTCAAAATTGGTCAGAAATATATTTTAAAAAAAAGATTTTTTTAGTAAATACAATGATCAGAATTGATAATAAGTGAATGTGTCCTCTTGAAATGCAAAGTGGAAAAATAGCGTCAAAATTATTAGAAAATAGGAAAAAAAGTTTAGAAAAAATTATATTTCTAAGAAAAGCATGTGTCATTTGTACTTCCAGACTAGATAGTGATGGGATCCACGAGAGTCAGTTTCTGTAGTGTAGTGGTTATCACGTTCGCCTAACACGCGAAAGGTCCCCAGTTCGAAACTGGGCAGAAACAATCTTTTAGCTTTAGAATTTTAAAACAATGAATTTTTGGGTAAAATGCTCAATAAAAATACAATCAGATAAAAAGTTTATTTTAGCATGCCATACTGAATGCCAAAGATCATTTTTTATTGGATGATGGTCGCAAATTTTTCATGTAGTATCTGTAGTGTAGTGATTTCATGTTTGCCTCACACGTGAAAGGTCCCCAGTTCGAAATTGTCAGAAACATATTTTGTTACCTAAACACTTTGAATTCAATAATTTATATTTTGATAACTATATACTGTTGCATTGCTTAATGAAAAAGCAAGCAAAAAATCACATTGCAGAATATCAAAAGTCAATTTCCCTTCTACCATGCATATTGGATGGTGTTGCATTCATAAAGTACCTGTAGTGTAGTATTATTCACATTTAGCCAATATGCATAAGGTTCCCCTTCAAAATTGGTCAGAAATACATTAAAAATAGATTTTTTTATTAAATACAATGATCAGAACTATTAATAAGTGAATGTGTCCTCTTGAAATGCAAAGTGGAAAAAATAGCATAGAAATTATTAGAAAATAGAAAAATAAGTTTAGAAATTTTTTTTCTAAGAAAACGGTTTGCCAATGGTACTTCCCGACTCCATAGTGATGAGATCTTCAAAAGTCAGTTTCTGTATTGTAGTGGTTATCACATTCGCCTAAAACACAAAAGGTCCCCAGTTCGAAAATGGGCAGAAATATGCTGTTATCTTTAGAATTTTAAAACAAGGGATTTTTGGTTGAAATGCCAAATAAAAATGCAATCATATAAAAAGTTTATTTCAGAATGCCATAATGTATGTCAAAGATCATTTTTTATTGGATGGCGGGAGAAGCTGTTTCCATGTAGTTTCTGTAGTGTAGTGGTTATCACGTTTGCCTCACACGCGAAAGGTCCCCAGTTCGAAACTGGGCAGAAACATGTTTTGTTACCTAAACACTTTGAATTCAATAATTTATATTTTGATAACTATCTACTGTTGAATTGCTCAATGAAAAAGCAAGCAATAATCATATTGCAGAATATCAAAAGTCAATTTCCCGTCTACCATGCATATTGGATGGTGTTGCATTCATGAAGTACCTGTAGTGTAGAGTTATTCACATTTACCCAATATGCATAAGGTCCCCCTTCAAAATTGGTCAGAAATACATTAAAAAAAGTTTTTTTTAGAAAATACAATGATCAGAATTGATAATAAGTGAATGTGTCCTCTTGAAAAGCAAAGTGGAAAAATAGCGTCAAAATTATTAGAAAATAGGAAAAAAAGTTTAGAAAAAATTATATTTCTAAGAAAAGCAAGTGTCATTTGTACTTCCAGACTAGATAGTGATGGGATCCACGAGAGTCAGTTTCTGTAGTGTAGTGGTTATCACGTTCGCCTAACACGCGAAAGGTCCCCAGTTAGAAACTGGGCAGAAACAATCTTTTAGCTTTAGAATTTTAAAACAATGAATTTTTGGGTAAAATGCTCAATAAAAAAACAATCAGATAAAAAGTTTATTTTAGCATGCCATACTGAATGCCAAAGATCATTTTTTATTGGATGATGGTCGCAAATTTTTCATGTAGTATCTGTAGTGTAGTGATTTCATTTTTGCCTCACACGTGAAAGGTCCCCAGTTCGAAATTGGCAGAAACATATTTTGTTACCTAAACACTTTGAATTCAATAATTTATATTTTGATAACTATCTACTGTTGCATTGCTCAATGAAAAAGCAAGCAAAAATCATATTGCAGAATATCAAAAGTCAATTTCCCTTCTACCATGCATATTGGATGGTGTTGCATTCATACAGTACCTGTAGTGTAGTATTATTCACATTTAGCCAATATGCATAAGGTTCCCCTTCAAAATTGGTCAGAAATACATTAAAAATAGATTTTTTTATTAAATACAATGATCAGAACTATTAATAAGTGAATGTGTCCTCTTGAAATGCAAAGTGGAAAAAATAGCATAGAAATTATTAGAAAATAGAAAAATAAGTTTAGAATTTTTTTTTCTAAGAAAACGGTTTGCCAATGGTACTTCCCGACTCCATAGTGATGAGATCTTCAAAAGTCAGTTTCTGTATTGTAGTGGTTATCACATTCGCCTAAAACACAAAAGGTCCCCAGTTCGAAACTGGGCAGAAATATGCTGTTATCTTTAGAATTTTAAAACAAGGGATTTTTGGTTGAAATGCCAAATAAAAATGCAATCATATAAAAAGTTTAATTCCGAATGCCATAATGTATGTCAAAGATCATTTTTTATTGGATGGCGGGAGATGCTGTTTCCTTGTAGTTTCTGTAGTGTATTGGTTATCACGTTCGCCTCACACGCGAAAGGTCCCCAGTTCGAAACTGGGCAGAAACATATTTTATTACCTAAACACTTTGAATTCAATAATTTATATTTTGATAACTATCTACTGTTGCATTGCTCAATGAAAAAGCAAGCAATAATCATATTGCAGAATATCAAAAGTCAATTTCCCTTCTACCATGCATATCAGATGGTGTTGCATTCATGAAGTACCTGTAGTGTAGAGTTATTCACATTTACCCAATATGCATAAGGTCCCCCTTCAAAATTGGTCAAAAATACATTAAAAAAAGATTTTTTTTAGAAAATACAATGATCAGAATTGATAATAAGTGAATGTGTCCTCTTGAAAAGCAAAGTGGAAAAGTAGCGTCAAAATTATTAGAAAATAGGAAAAAAAGTTTAGAAAAAATTATATTTCTAAGAAAAGCATGTGTCATTTGTACTTCCAGACTAGATAGTGATGGTATCCACGAGAGTCAGTTTCTGTAGTGTAGTGGTTATCACGTTCGCCTAACACGCGAAAGGTCCCCAGTTCGAAACTGGGCAGAAACAATCTTTTAGCTTTAGAATTTTAAAACAATGAATTTTTGGGTAAAATGCTCAATAAAAATACAATCAGATAAAAAGTTTATTTTAGCATGCCATACTGAATGCCAAAGATCATTTTTTATTGGATGATGGTCGCAAATTTTTCATGTAGTATCAGTAGTGTAGTGATTTCATGTTTGCCTCACACGTGAAAGGTCCCCAGTTCGAAATTGGCAGAAACATATTTTGTTACCTAAACACTTTGAATTCAATAATTTATATTTTGATAACTATATACTGTTGCATTGCTTAATGAAAAAGCAAGCAAAAAATCATATTGCAGAATATCAAAAGTCAATTTCCCTTCTACCATGCATATTGGATGGTGTTGCATCCATAAAGTACCTGTAGTGTAGTATTATTCACATTTAGCCAATATGCATAAGGTTCCCCTTCAAAATTGGTCAGAAATACATTAAAAATAGATTTTTTTATTAAATACAATGATCAGAACTATTAATAAGTGAATGTGTCCTCTTGAAATGCAAAGTGGAAAAAATAGCATAGAAATTATTAGAAAATAGAAAAATAAGTTTAGAAATTTTTTTTCTAAGAAAACGGTTTGCCAATGGTACTTCCCGACTCCATAGTGATGAGATCTTCAAAAGTCAGTTTCTGTATTGTAGTGGTTATCACATTCGCCTAAAACACAAAAGGTCCCCAGTTCGAAACTGGGCAGAAATATGCTGTTATCTTTAGAATTTTAAAACAAGGGATTTTTGGTTGAAATGCCAAATAAAAATGCAATCATATAAAAAGTTTATTTCCGAATGCCATAATGTATGTCAAAGATCATTTTTTATTGGATGGCGGGAGATGCTGTTTCCTTGTAGTTTCTGTAGTGTATTGGTTATCACGTTCGCCTCACACGCGAAAGGTCCCCAGTTCGAAACTGGGCAGAAACATATTTTATTACCTAAACACTTTGAATTCAATAATTTATATTTTGATAACTATCTACTGTTGCATTGCTCAATGAAAAAGCAAGCAATAATCATATTGCAGAATATCAAAAGTCAATTTCCCTTCTACCATGCATATCAGATGGTGTTGCATTCATGAAGTACCTGTAGTGTAGAGTTATTCACATTTACCCAATATGCATAAGGTCCCCCTTCAAAATTGGTCAAAAATACATTAAAAAAAGATTTTTTTTAGAAAATACAATGATCAGAATTGATAATAAGTGAATGTGTCCTCTTGAAAAGCAAAGTGGAAAAGTAGCGTCAAAATTATTAGAAAATAGGAAAAAAAGTTTAGAAAAAATTATATTTCTAAGAAAAGCATGTGTCATTTGTACTTCCAGACTAGATAGTGATGGTATCCACGAGAGTCAGTTTCTGTAGTGTAGTGGTTATCACGTTCGCCTAACACGCGAAAGGTCCCCAGTTCGAAACTGGGCAGAAACAATCTTTTAGCTTTAGAATTTTAAAACAATGAATTTTTGGGTAAAATGCTCAATAAAAATACAATCAGATAAAAAGTTTATTTTAGCATGCCATACTGAATGCCAAAGATCATTTTTTATTGGATGATGGTCGCAAATTTTTCATGTAGTATCAGTAGTGTAGTGATTTCATGTTTGCCTCACACGTGAAAGGTCCCCAGTTCGAAATTGGCAGAAACATATTTTGTTACCTAAACACTTTGAATTCAATAATTTATATTTTGATAACTATATACTGTTGCATTGCTTAATGAAAAAGCAAGCAAAAAATCATATTGCAGAATATCAAAAGTCAATTTCCCTTCTACCATGCATATTGGATGGTGTTGCATCCATAAAGTACCTGTAGTGTAGTATTATTCACATTTAGCCAATATGCATAAGGTTCCCCTTCAAAATTGGTCAGAAATACATTAAAAATAGATTTTTTTATTAAATACAATGATCAGAACTATTAATAAGTGAATGTGTCCTCTTGAAATGCAAAGTGGAAAAAATAGCATAGAAATTATTAGAAAATAGAAAAATAAGTTTAGAAATTTTTTTTCTAAGAAAACGGTTTGCCAATGGTACTTCCCGACTCCATAGTGATGAGATCTTCAAAAGTCAGTTTCTGTATTGTAGTGGTTATCACATTCGCCTAAAACACAAAAGGTCCCCAGTTTGAAACTGGGCAGAAATATGCTGTTATCTTTAGAATTTTAAAACAAGGGATTTTTGGTTGAAATGCCAAATAAAAATGCAATCATATAAAAAGTTTATTTCAGAATGCCATAATGTATGTCAAAGATCATTTTTTATTGGATGGCGGGAGATGCTGTTTCCAAGTAGTTTCTGTAGTGTAGTGGTTATCACGTTCGCCTCACACGCGAAAGGTCCCCAGTTCGAAACTGGGCAGAAACATATTTTGTTACCTAAACACTTTGAATTCAATAATTTATATTTTGATAACTATCTACTGTTGCATTGCTCAATGAAAAAGCAAGCAAAAATCATATTGCAGAATATCAAAAGTCAATTTCCCTTCTATCATGCATATTGGATGGTGTTGCATTCATGAAGTACCTGTAGTGTAGAGTTATTCACATTTACCTAATATGCATAAGGTCCCCCGTCAAAATTGGTCAGAAATACATTAAAAAAAAAAGATTTTTTTAGTAAATACAATGATCAGAATTGATAATAAGTGAATGTGTCCTCTTGAAATGCAAAGTGGAAAAATAGCGTCAAAATTATTAGAAAATAGGAAAAAAAGTTTAGAAAAAATTATATTTCTAAGAAAAGCATGTGTCATTTGTACTTCCAGACTAGATAGTGATGGGATCCACGAGAGTCAGTTTCTGTAGTGTAGTGGTTATCACGTTCGCCTAACACGCGAAAGGTCCCCAGTTCGAAACTGGGTAGAAACAATCTTTTAGCTTTAGAATTTTAAAACAATGAATTTTTGGGTAAAATGCTCAATAAAAATACAATCAGATAAAAAGTTTATTTTAGCATGCCATACTGAATGCCAAAGATCATTTTTTATTGGATGATGGTCGCAAATTTTTCATGTAGTATCTGTAGTGTAGTGATTTCATGTTTGCCTCACACGTGAAAGGTCCCCAGTTCGAAATTGGCAGAAACATATTTTGTTACCTAAACACTTTGAATTCAATAATTTATATTTTGATAACTATCTACTGTTGCATTGCTCAATGAAAAAGCAAGCAATAATCATATTGCAGAATATCAAAAGTCAATTTCCCTTCTACCATGCATATTGGATGGTGTTGCATTCATGAAGTACCTGTAGTGTAGAGTTATTCACATTTACCCAATATGCATAAGGTCCCCCTTCAAAATTGGTCAGAAATACATTAAAAAAAGATTTTTTTTAGAAAATACAATGATCAGAATTGATAATAAGTGAATGTGTCCTCTTGAAAAGCAAAGTGGAAAAATAGCGTCAAAATTATTAGAAAATAGGAAAAAAAGTTTAGAAAAAATTATATTTCTAAGAAAAGCATGTGTCATTTGTACTTCCAGACTAGATAGTGATGAGATCCACGAGACTCAGTTTCTGTAGTGTAGTGGTTATCACGTTCGCCTAACACGCGAAAGGTCCCCAGTTCGAAACTCAGCAGAAACAATCTTTTAGCTTTAGAATTTTAAAACAATGAATTTTTGGGTAAAATGCTCAATAAAAATACAATCAGATAAAAAGTTTATTTTAGCATGCCATACTGAATGCCAAAGATCATTTTTTATTGGATGATGGTCGCAAATTTTTCATGTAGTATCTGTAGTGTAGTGATTTCATGTTTGCCTCACACATGAAAGGTCCCCAGTTCGAAATTGGCAGAAACATATTTTGTTACCTAAACACTTTGAATTCAATCATTTATATTTTGATAACTATATACTGTTGCATTGCTTAATGAAAAAGCAAGCAAAAAATCATATTGCAGAATATCAAAAGTCAATTTCCCTTCTACCATGCATATTGGATGGTGTTGCATTCATAAAGTACCTGTAGTGTAGTATTATTTACATTTAGCCAATATGCATAAGGTTCCCCTTCAAAATTGGTCAGAAATACATTAAAAATAGATTTTTTTTATTAAATACAATGATCAGAACTATTAATAAGTGAATGTGTCCTCTTGAAATGCAAAGTGGAAAAAATAGCATAGAAATTATTAGAAAATAGAAAAATAAGTTTAGAATTTTTTTTTCTAAGAAAACGGTTTGCCAATGGTACTTCCCGACTCCATAGTGATGAGATCTTCAAAAGTCAGTTTCTGTATTGTAGTGGTTATCACATTCGCCTAAAACACAAAAGGTCCCCAGTTCGAAACTGGGCAGAAATATGCTGTTATCTTTAGCATTTTAAAACAAGGGATTTTTGGTTGAAATGCCAAATAAAAATGCAATCATATAAAAAGTTTATTTCAGAATGCCATAATGTATGTCAAAGATCATTTTTTATTGGATGGCGGGAGATGCTGTTTCCATGTAGTTTCTGTAGTGTAGTGGTTATCATGTTCGCCTCACACGCGAAAGGTCCCCAGTTCGAAACTGGGCAGAAACATATTTTGTTACCTAAACACTTTGAATTCAATAATTAATATTTTGATAACTATCTACTGTTGCATTGCTCAATGAAAAAGCAAGCAATAATCATATTGCAGAATATCAAAAGTCAATTTCCCTTCTATCATGCATATTGGATGGTGTTGCATTCATGAAGTACCTGTAGTGTAGAGTTATTCATATTTACCCAATATGCATAAGGTCCCCCGTCAAAATTGGTCAGAAATACATTAAAAAAAAAAGATTTTTTTTTTAGTAAATACAGTGATCAGAATTGATAATAAGTGAATGTGTCCTCTTGAAATGCAAAGTGGAAAAATAGCGTCAAAATTATTAGAAAATAGGAAAAAAGTTTAGAAAAAATTATATTTCTAAGAAAAGCATGTGTCATTTGTGCTTCCAGACTAGATAGTGATGGGATTCACGCGAGTCAGTTTCTGTAGTGTAGTGGTTATCACGTTCGCCTAACATGCGGAAGGTCCCCAGTTCGAAACTGGGCAGAAACAATCTTTTAGCTTTAGAATTTTAAAACAATGAATTTTTGGGTAAAATGCTCAATAAAAATACAATCAGATAAAAAGTTTATTTTAGCATGCCATACTGAATGCCAAAGATCATTTTTTATTGGATGATGGTCGCAAATTTTTCATGTAGTATCTGTAGTGTAGTGATTTCATGTTTGCCTCACACGTGAAAGGTCCCCAGTTCAAAATTGGCAGAAACATATTTTGTTACCTAAACACTTTGAATTCAATAATTTATATTTTGATAACTATCTACTGTTGCATTGCTCAATGAAAAAGCAAGCAAAAATCATATTGCAGAATATCAAAAGTCAATTTCCCTTCTATCATGCATATTGGATGGTGTTGCATTCATGAAGTACCTGTAGTGTAGAGTTATTCACATTTACCCAATATGCATAAGGTCCCCCGTCAAAATTGGTCAGAAATACATTAAAAAAAAAGATTTTTTTAGTAAATACAATGATCAGAATTGATAATAAGTGAATGTGTCCTCTTGAAATGCAAAGTGAAAAAATAGCGTCAAAATTATTAGAAAATAGGAAAAAAGTTTAGAAAAAATTATATTTCTAAGAAAAGCATGTGTCATTTGTACTTCCAGACTAGATAGTGATGGGATTCACGCGAGTCAGTTTCTGTAGTGTAGTGGTTATCACGTTCGCCTAACATGCGAAAGGTCCCCAGTTCAAAACTGGGCAGAAACAATCTTTTAGCTTTAGAATTTTAAAACAATGAATTTTTAGGTAAAATGCTCAATAAAAATACAATCAGATAAAAAGTTTATTTTAGCATGCCATACTGAATGTCAAAGATCATTTTTTATTGGATGATGGTCGCAAATTTTTTATGTAGTATCTGTAGTGTAGTGATTTCATGTTTGCCTCACACGTGAAAGGTCCCCAGTTCGAAATTGGCAGAAACATATTTTGTTACCTAAACACTTTGAATTCAATAATTTATATTTTGATAACTATATACTGTTGCATTGCTCAATGAAAAAGCAAGCAAAAAATCATATTGCAGAATATCAAAAGTCAATTTCCCTTCTACCATGCATATTGGATGGTGTTGCATTCATGAAGTACCTGTAGTGTAGTATTATTCACATTTAGCCAATATGCATAATGTTCCCCTTCAAAATTGGTCAGAAATACATTAAAAATAGATTTTTTTATTAAATACAATGATCAGAACTATTAATAAGTGAATGTGTCCTCTTAAAATGCAAAGTTGAAAAAATAGCATAGAAATTATTAGAAAATAGAAAAATAAGTTTAGAATTTTTTTTTCTAAGAAAACGGTTTGCCAATGGTACTTCCCGACTCCATAGTGATGAGATCTTCAAAAGTCAGTTTCTGTATTGTAGTGGTTATCACATTCGCCTAAAACACAAAAGGTCCCCAGTTCGAAACTGGGCAGAAATATGCTGTTATCTTTAGAATTTTAAAACAAGGGATTTTTGGTTGAAATGCCAAATAAAAATGCAATCATATAAAAAGTTTATTTCCGAATGCCATAATGTATGTCAAAGATCATTTTTTATTGGATGGCGGGAGACACTATTTCCATGTAGTTTCTGTAGTGTAGTGGTTATCACGTTCACCTCACACGCGAAAGGTCCCCAGTTCGAAACTGGGCAGAAATATATTTTGTTACCTAAACACTTTGAATTCAATAATTTATATTTTGATAACTATCTACTGTTGCATTGCTCAATGAAAAAGCAAGCAAAAATCATATTGCAGAATATCAAAAGTAAATTTCCCTTCTATCATGCATATTGGATGGTGTTGCATTCATGAAGTACCTGTAGTGTAGAGTTATTCACATTTACCCAATATGCATAAGGTCCCCCGTCAAAATTGGTCAGAAATACATTAAAAAAAAAGATTTTTTTAGTAAATACAATGATCAGAATTGATAATAAGTGAATGTGTCCTCTTGAAATGCAAAGTGGAAAAATAGCGTCAAAATTATTAGAAAATAGGAAAAAAAGTTTAGAAAAAATTATATTTCTAAGAAAAGCATGTGTCATTTGTACTTCCAGACTAGATAGTGATGGGATCCACGAGAGTCAGTTTCTGTAGTGTAGTGGTTATCACGTTCGCCTAACATGTGAAAGGTCCCCAGTTCGAAACTGGGCAGAAACAACCTTTTAGCTTTAGAATTTTAAAAACAATGAATTTTTGGGTAAAATGCTCAATAAAAATACAATCAGATAAAAAGTTTATTTTAGTATGCCATACTGAATGCCAAAGATCATTTTTTATTGGATGATGGTCGCAAATTTTTTATGTAGTATCTGTAGTGTAGTGATTTCATGTTTGCCTCACACGTGAAAGGTCCCCAGTTCGAAATTGGCAGAAACATATTTTGTTACCTAAACACTTTGAATTCAATAATTTATATTTTGATAACTATATACTGTTGCATTGCTTAATGAAAAAGCAAGCAAAAAATCATATTGCAGAATATCAAAAGTCAATTTCCCTTCTACCATGCATATTGGATGGTGTTGCATTCATAAAGTACCTGTAGTGTAGAGTTATTCACATTTACCCAATATGCATAAGGTCCCCCTTCAAAATTGGTCAGAAATACATTAAAAAAAGATTTTTTTAGAAAATACAATGATCAGAATTGATAATAAGTGAATGTGTCCTCTTGAAATGCAAAGTGGAAAAATAGCGTCAAAATTATTAGAAAATAGGAAAAAAAGTTTAGAAAAAATTATATTTCTAAGAAAAGCATGTGTCATTTGTACTTCCAGACTAGATAGTGATGGGATCCACGAGAGTCAGTTTCTGTAGTGTAGTGGTTATCACGTTCGCCTCACACTCGAAAGGTCCCCAGTTCGAAACTGGGCAGAAACAATCTTTTAACTTTAGAATTTTAAAACAATGAATTTTTGGGTAAAATGCTCAATAAAAATACAATCAGATAAAAAGTTTATTTTAGCATGCCATACTGAATGTCAAAGATCATTTTTTATTGGATGATGGTCGCAAATTTTTCATGTAGTATCTGTAGTGTAGTGATTTCATGTTTGCCTCACACGTGAAAGGTCCCCAGTTCGAAATTGGCAGAATCATATTTTGTTACCTAAACACTTTGAATTCAATAATTTATATTTTGATAACTATATACTGTTGCATTGCTCAATGAAAAAGCAAGCAAAAAATCATATTGCAGAATATCAAAAGTCAATTTCCCTTCTACCATGCATATTGGATGGTGTTGCATTCATGAAGTACCTGTAGTGTAGTATTATTCACATTTAGCCAATATGCATAAGGTTCCCCTTCAAAATTGTTTAGAAATACATTAAAAATAGATTTTTTTATTAAATACAATGATCAGAACAATTAATAAGTGAATGTGTCTTCTTGAAATGCAAAGTGGAAAAAATTGCATAGAAATTATTAGAAAATAGAAAAATAAGTTTAGAAAAAAAAATTCTATGAAAACGGTTTGCCAATGGTACTTCCCGACTCCATAGTGATGAGATCTTCAAAAGTCAGTTTCTGTATTGTAGTGGTTATCACATTCGCCTAAAACACAAAAGGTCCCCAGTTCGAAACTGGGCAGAAATATGCTGTTATCTTTAGAATTTTAAAACAAGGGATTTTTGGTTGAAATGCCAAATAAAAATGCAATCATATAAAAAGTTTATTTCAGAATGCCATAATGTATGTCAAAGATCATTTTTTATTGGATGGCGGGAGATGCTGTTTACATGTAGTTTCTGTAGTGTAGTGGTTATCACGTTCGCCTCACACGCGAAAGGTCCCCAGTTCGAAACTGGGCAGAAATATATTTTGTTACCTAAACACTTTGAATTCAATATTTTATATTTTGATAACTATCTACTGTTGCATTGCTCAATGAAAAAGCAAGCAAAAATCATATTGCAGAATATCAAAAGTCAATTTCCCTTCTATCATGCATATTGGATGGTGTTGCATTCATGAAGTACCTGTAGTGTAGAGTTATTCACATTTACCCAATATGCATAAGGTCCCCCGTCAAAATTGGTCAGAAATAATTAAAAAAAAAAGATTTTTTTAGTAAATACAATGATCAGAATTGATAATAAGTGAATGTGTCCTCTTGAAATGCAAAGTGGAAAAATAGCGTCAAAATTATTAGAA
This sequence comes from Pseudophryne corroboree, assembly GCF_028390025.1. Taxonomy (NCBI): domain Eukaryota; kingdom Metazoa; phylum Chordata; class Amphibia; order Anura; family Myobatrachidae; genus Pseudophryne; species Pseudophryne corroboree. Next base: position 25,724,424 of record NC_086447.1, on the reverse strand, counting down.
AATAGGAAAAAAAGTTTAGAAAAAATTATATTTCTAAGAAAAGCATGTGTCATTTGTACTTCCAGACTAGATAGTGATAGGATCCACGAGAGTCAGTTTCTGTAGTGTAGTGGTTATCACGTTCGCCTAACACGTGAAAAGTCCCCAGTTCGAAACTGGGTAGAAACAATCTTTTAGCTTTAGAATTTTAAAACAATGAATTTTTGGGTAAAATGCTCAATAAAAATACAATCAGATAAAAAGTTTATTTTAGCATGCCATACTGAATGCCAAAGATCATTTTTTATTGGATGATAATCGCAAATTTTTCATGTAGTATCTGTAGTGTAGTGATTTCATGTTTGCCTCACACGTGAAAGGTCCCCAGTTCGAAATTGGCAGAAACATATTTTGTTACCTAAACACTTTGAATTCAATAATTTATATTTTGATAACTATATACTGTTGCATTGCTTAATGAAAAAGCAAGCAAAAAATCATATTGCAGAATATCAAAAGTCAATTTCCCTTCTACCATGCATATTGGATGGTGTTGCATTCATAAAGTACCTGTAGTGTAGTATTATTCACATTTAGCCAATATGCATAAGGTTCCCCTTCAAAATTGGTCAGAAATACATTAAAAATAGATTTTTTTTATTAAATACAATGATCAGAACTATTAATAAGTGAATGTGTCCTCTTGAAATGCAAAGTGGAAAAAATAGCATAGAAATTATTAGAAAATAGAAAAATAAGTTTAGAAAATTTTTTTCTAAGAAAACGGTTTGCCAATGGTACTTCCCGACTCCATAGTGATGAGATCTTCAAAAGTCAGTTTCTGTATTGTAGTGGTTATCACATTCGCCTAAAACACAAAAGGTCCTCAGTTCGAAACTGGGCAGAAATATGCTGTTATCTTTAGAATTTTAAAACAATGGATTTTTGGTTGAAATGCCAAATAAAAATGCAATCATATAAAAAGTTTATTTCAGAATGCCATAATGTATGTCAAAGATCATTTTTTTATTGGATGGCGGGAGAAGCTGTTTCCATGTAGTTTCTGTAGTGTAGTGGTTATCACGTTCGCCTCACACTCGAAAGGTCCCCAGTTCGAAACTGGGTAGAAACATCTTTTGTTACCTAAACACTTTGAATTCAATAATTTATATTTTGATAACTATCTACTGTTGCATTGCTCAATGAAAAAGCAAGCAATAATCATATTGCAGAATATCAAAAGTCAATTTCCCGTCTACCATGCATATTGGATGGTGTTGCATTCATAAAGTACCTGTAGTGTAGTATTATTCACATTTAGCCAATATGCATAAGGTTCCCCTTCAAAATTGGTCAGAAATACATTAAAAATAGATTTTTTTATTAAATACAATGATCAGAACTATTAATAAGTGAATGTGTCCTCTTGAAATGCAAAGTGGAAAAAATAGCATAGAAATTATTAGAAAATAGAAAAATAAGTTTAGAAATTTTTTTTCTAAGAAAACGGTTTGCCAATGGTACTTCCCGACTCCATAGTGATGAGATCTTCAAAAGTCAGTTTCTGTATTGTAGTCGTTATCACATTCGCCTAAAACACAAAAGGTCCCCAGTTCGAAACTGGGCAGAAATATGCTGTTATCTTTAGAATTTTAAAACAAGGGATTTTTGGGTGAAATGCCAAATAAAAATGCAATCATATAAAAGTTTATTTCAGAATGCCATAATGTATGTCAAAGATATTTTTTTATTGGATGGCGGGAGATGCTATTTCCATGTAGTTTCTGTAGTGTAGTGGTTATCACGTTCGCCTCACACGCGAAAGGTCCCCAGTTCGAAACTGGGCAGAAACATATTTTGTTACCTAAACACTTTGAATTCAATAATTTATATTTTGATAACTATCTACTGTTGCATTGCTCAATGAAAAAGCAAGCAAAAATCATATTGCAGAATATCAAAAGTCAATTTCCCTTCTATCATGCATATTGGATGGTGTTGCATTCATGAAGTACCTGTAGTGTAGAGTTATTCACATTTACCCAATATGCAAAAGGTCCCCCGTCAAAATTGGTCAGAAATATATTTAAAAAAAAAAGATTTTTTTAGTAAATACAATGATCAGAATTGATAAGTGAATGTGTCCTCTTGAAATGCAAAGTGGAAAAATAGCGTCAAAATTATTAGAAAATAGGAAAAAAGTTTAGAAAAAATTATATTTCTAAGAAAAGCATGTGTCATTTGTACTTCCAGACTAGATAGTGATGGGTTCCACGAGAGTCAGTTTCTGTAGTGTTGTGGTTATCACGTTTGCCTAACATGCGAAAGGTCCCAGTTCGAAACTGGGCAGAAACAATCTTTTAGCTTTAGAATTTTAAAACAATGAATTTTTGGGTAAAATGCTCAATAAAAATACAATCAGATAAAAAGTTTATTTTAGCATGCCATACTGAATGCCAAAGATCATTTTTTTATTGGATGATGGTCGCAAATTTTTCATGTAGTATCTGTAGTGTAGTGATTTCATGTTTGCCTCACACGTGAAAGGTCCCCAGTTCGAAATTGGCAGAAACATATTTTGTTACCTAAACACTTTGAATTCAATAATTTATATTTTGATAACTATCTACTGTTGCATTGCTCAATGAAAAAGCAAGCAATAATCATATTGCAGAATATCAAAAGTCAATTTCCCTTCTACCATGCATATTGGATGGTGTTGCATTTATGAAGTACCTGTAGTGTAGAGTTATTCACATTTACCCAATATGCATAAGGTTCCCTTCAAAATTGGTCAGAAATACATTAAAAATAGATTTTTTTATTAAATACAATGATCAGAACTATTAATAAGTGAATGTGTCCTCTTGAAATGCAAAGTGGAAAAAATAGCATAGAAATTATTAGAAAATAGAAAAATAAGTTTAGAATTTTTTTTTCTAAGAAAACGGTTTGCCAATGGTACTTCCCGACTCCAAAGTGATGAGATCTTCAAAAGTCAGTTTCTGTATTGTAGTGGTTATCACATTCGCCTAAAACACAAAAGGTCCCCAGTTCGAAACTGGGCAGAAATATGCTGTTATCTTTAGCATTTTAAAACAAGGGATTTTTGGTTGAAATGCCAAATAAAAATGCAATCATATAAAAAGTTTATTTCAGAATGCCATAATGTATGTCAAAGATCATTTTTTATTGGATGGCGGGAGATGCTGTTTCCATGTAGTTTCTGTAGTGTAGTGGTTATCATGTTCGCCTCACACGCGAAAGGTCCCCAGTTCGAAACTGGGCAGAAACATATTTTGTTACCTAAACACTTTGAATTCAATAATTAATATTTTGATAACTATCTACTGTTGCATTGCTCAATGAAAAAGCAAGCAATAATCATATTGCAGAATATCAAAAGTCAATTTCCCTTCTATCATGCATATTGGATGGTGTTGCATTCATGAAGTACCTGTAGTGTAGAGTTATTCATATTTACCCAATATGCATAAGGTCCCCCGTCAAAATTGGTCAGAAATACATTAAAAAAAAAAGATTTTTTTTTTAGTAAATACAGTGATCAGAATTGATAATAAGTGAATGTGTCCTCTTGAAATGCAAAGTGGAAAAATAGCGTCAAAATTATTAGAAAATAGGAAAAAAGTTTAGAAAAAATTATATTTCTAAGAAAAGCATGTGTCATTTGTGCTTCCAGACTAGATAGTGATGGGATTCACGCGAGTCAGTTTCTGTAGTGTAGTGGTTATCACGTTCGCCTAACATGCGGAAGGTCCCCAGTTCGAAACTGGGCAGAAACAATCTTTTAGCTTTAGAATTTTAAAACAATGAATTTTTGGGTAAAATGCTCAATAAAAATACAATCAGATAAAAAGTTTATTTTAGCATGCCATACTGAATGCCAAAGATCATTTTTTATTGGATGATGGTCGCAAATTTTTCATGTAGTATCTGTAGTGTAGTGATTTCATGTTTGCCTCACACGTGAAAGGTCCCCAGTTCAAAATTGGCAGAAACATATTTTGTTACCTAAACACTTTGAATTCAATAATTTATATTTTGATAACTATCTACTGTTGCATTGCTCAATGAAAAAGCAAGCAAAAATCATATTGCAGAATATCAAAAGTCAATTTCCCTTCTATCATGCATATTGGATGGTGTTGCATTCATGAAGTACCTGTAGTGTAGAGTTATTCACATTTACCCAATATGCATAAGGTCCCCCGTCAAAATTGGTCAGAAATACATTAAAAAAAAAGATTTTTTTAGTAAATACAATGATCAGAATTGATAATAAGTGAATGTGTCCTCTTGAAATGCAAAGTGAAAAAATAGCGTCAAAATTATTAGAAAATAGGAAAAAAGTTTAGAAAAAATTATATTTCTAAGAAAAGCATGTGTCATTTGTACTTCCAGACTAGATAGTGATGGGATTCACGCGAGTCAGTTTCTGTAGTGTAGTGGTTATCACGTTCGCCTAACATGCGAAAGGTCCCCAGTTCAAAACTGGGCAGAAACAATCTTTTAGCTTTAGAATTTTAAAACAATGAATTTTTAGGTAAAATGCTCAATAAAAATACAATCAGATAAAAAGTTTATTTTAGCATGCCATACTGAATGTCAAAGATCATTTTTTATTGGATGATGGTCGCAAATTTTTTATGTAGTATCTGTAGTGTAGTGATTTCATGTTTGCCTCACACGTGAAAGGTCCCCAGTTCGAAATTGGCAGAAACATATTTTGTTACCTAAACACTTTGAATTCAATAATTTATATTTTGATAACTATATACTGTTGCATTGCTCAATGAAAAAGCAAGCAAAAAATCATATTGCAGAATATCAAAAGTCAATTTCCCTTCTACCATGCATATTGGATGGTGTTGCATTCATGAAGTACCTGTAGTGTAGTATTATTCACATTTAGCCAATATGCATAATGTTCCCCTTCAAAATTGGTCAGAAATACATTAAAAATAGATTTTTTTATTAAATACAATGATCAGAACTATTAATAAGTGAATGTGTCCTCTTAAAATGCAAAGTTGAAAAAATAGCATAGAAATTATTAGAAAATAGAAAAATAAGTTTAGAATTTTTTTTTCTAAGAAAACGGTTTGCCAATGGTACTTCCCGACTCCATAGTGATGAGATCTTCAAAAGTCAGTTTCTGTATTGTAGTGGTTATCACATTCGCCTAAAACACAAAAGGTCCCCAGTTCGAAACTGGGCAGAAATATGCTGTTATCTTTAGAATTTTAAAACAAGGGATTTTTGGTTGAAATGCCAAATAAAAATGCAATCATATAAAAAGTTTATTTCAGAATGCCATAATGTATGTCAAAGATCATTTTTTATTGGATGGCGGGAGACACTATTTCCATGTAGTTTCTGTAGTGTAGTGGTTATCACGTTCACCTCACACGCGAAAGGTCCCCAGTTCGAAACTGGGCAGAAATATATTTTGTTACCTAAACACTTTGAATTTAATAATTTATATTTTGATAACTATCTACTGTTGCATTGCTCAATGAAAAAGCAAGCAAAAATCATATTGCAGAATATCAAAAGTAAATTTCCCTTCTATCATGCATATTGGATGGTGTTGCATTCATGAAGTACCTGTAGTGTAGAGTTATTCACATTTACCCAATATGCATAAGGTCCCCCGTCAAAATTGGTCAGAAATACATTAAAAAAAAAGATTTTTTTAGTAAATACAATGATCAGAATTGATAATAAGTGAATGTGTCCTCTTGAAATGCAAAGTGGAAAAATAGCGTCAAAATTATTAGAAAATAGGAAAAAAAGTTTAGAAAAAATTATATTTCTAAGAAAAGCATGTGTCATTTGTACTTCCAGACTAGATAGTGATGGGATCCACGAGAGTCAGTTTCTGTAGTGTAGTGGTTATCACGTTCGCCTAACATGTGAAAGGTCCCCAGTTCGAAACTGGGCAGAAACAACCTTTTAGCTTTAGAATTTTAAAAACAATGAATTTTTGGGTAAAATGCTCAATAAAAATACAATCAGATAAAAAGTTTATTTTAGTATGCCATACTGAATGCCAAAGATCATTTTTTATTGGATGATGGTCGCAAATTTTTTATGTAGTATCTGTAGTGTAGTGATTTCATGTTTGCCTCACACGTGAAAGGTCCCCAGTTCGAAATTGGCAGAAACATATTTTGTTACCTAAACACTTTGAATTCAATAATTTATATTTTGATAACTATATACTGTTGCATTGCTTAATGAAAAAGCAAGCAAAAAATCATATTGCAGAATATCAAAAGTCAATTTCCCTTCTACCATGCATATTGGATGGTGTTGCATTCATAAAGTACCTGTAGTGTAGAGTTATTCACATTTACCCAATATGCATAAGGTCCCCCTTCAAAATTGGTCAGAAATACATTAAAAAAAGATTTTTTTAGAAAATACAATGATCAGAATTGATAATAAGTGAATGTGTCCTCTTGAAATGCAAAGTGGAAAAATAGCGTCAAAATTATTAGAAAATAGGAAAAAAAGTTTAGAAAAAATTATATTTCTAAGAAAAGCATGTGTCATTTGTACTTCCAGACTAGATAGTGATGGGATCCACGAGAGTCAGTTTCTGTAGTGTAGTGGTTATCACGTTCGCCTCACACTCGAAAGGTCCCCAGTTCGAAACTGGGCAGAAACAATCTTTTAACTTTAGAATTTTAAAACAATGAATTTTTGGGTAAAATGCTCAATAAAAATACAATCAGATAAAAAGTTTATTTTAGCATGCCATACTGAATGTCAAAGATCATTTTTTATTGGATGATGGTCGCAAATTTTTCATGTAGTATCTGTAGTGTAGTGATTTCATGTTTGCCTCACACGTGAAAGGTCCCCAGTTCGAAATTGGCAGAAACATATTTTGTTACCTAAACACTTTGAATTCAATAATTTATATTTTGATAACTATATACTGTTGCATTGCTCAATGAAAAAGCAAGCAAAAAATCATATTGCAGAATATCAAAAGTCAATTTCCCTTCTACCATGCATATTGGATGGTGTTGCATTCATGAAGTACCTGTAGTGTAGTATTATTCACATTTAGCCAATATGCATAAGGTTCCCCTTCAAAATTGTTTAGAAATACATTAAAAATAGATTTTTTTATTAAATACAATGATCAGAACAATTAATAAGTGAATGTGTCTTCTTGAAATGCAAAGTGGAAAAAATTGCATAGAAATTATTAGAAAATAGAAAAATAAGTTTAGAAAAAAAAATTCTATGAAAACGGTTTGCCAATGGTACTTCCCGACTCCATAGTGATGAGATCTTCAAAAGTCAGTTTCTGTATTGTAGTGGTTATCACATTCGCCTAAAACACAAAAGGTCCCCAGTTCGAAACTGGGCAGAAATATGCTGTTATCTTTAGAATTTTAAAACAAGGGATTTTTGGTTGAAATGCCAAATAAAAATGCAATCATATAAAAAGTTTATTTCAGAATGCCATAATGTATGTCAAAGATCATTTTTTATTGGATGGCGGGAGATGCTGTTTACATGTAGTTTCTGTAGTGTAGTGGTTATCACGTTCGCCTCACACGCGAAAGGTCCCCAGTTCGAAACTGGGCAGAAATATATTTTGTTACCTAAACACTTTGAATTCAATATTTTATATTTTGATAACTATCTACTGTTGCATTGCTCAATGAAAAAGCAAGCAAAAATCATATTGCAGAATATCAAAAGTCAATTTCCCTTCTATCATGCATATTGGATGGTGTTGCATTCATGAAGTACCTGTAGTGTAGAGTTATTCACATTTACCCAATATGCATAAGGTCCCCCGTCAAAATTGGTCAGAAATAATTAAAAAAAAAAGATTTTTTTAGTAAATACAATGATCAGAATTGATAATAAGTGAATGTGTCCTCTTGAAATGCAAAGTGGAAAAATAGCGTCAAAATTATTAGAAAATAGGAAAAAAAGTTTAGAAAAAATTATATTTCTAAGAAAAGCATGTGTCATTTGTACTTCCAGACTAGATAGTGATAGGATCCACGAGAGTCAGTTTCTGTAGTGTAGTGGTTATCACGTTCGCCTAACACGTGAAAAGTCCCCAGTTCGAAACTGGGTAGAAACAATCTTTTAGCTTTAGAATTTTAAAACAATGAATTTTTGGGTAAAATGCTCAATAAAAATACAATCAGATAAAAAGTTTATTTTAGCATGCCATACTGAATGCCAAAGATCATTTTTTATTGGATGATAATCGCAAATTTTTCATGTAGTATCTGTAGTGTAGTGATTTCATGTTTGCCTCACACGTGAAAGGTCCCCAGTTCGAAATTGGCAGAAACATATTTTGTTACCTAAACACTTTGAATTCAATAATTTATATTTTGATAACTATATACTGTTGCATTGCTTAATGAAAAAGCAAGCAAAAAATCATATTGCAGAATATCAAAAGTCAATTTCCCTTCTACCATGCATATTGGATGGTGTTGCATTCATAAAGTACCTGTAGTGTAGTATTATTCACATTTAGCCAATATGCATAAGGTTCCCCTTCAAAATTGGTCAGAAATACATTAAAAATAGATTTTTTTTATTAAATACAATGATCAGAACTATTAATAAGTGAATGTGTCCTCTTGAAATGCAAAGTGGAAAAAATAGCATAGAAATTATTAGAAAATAGAAAAATAAGTTTAGAAATTTTTTTTCTAAGAAAACGGTTTGCCAATGGTACTTCCCGACTCCATAGTGATGAGATCTTCAAAAGTCAGTTTCTGTATTGTAGTGGTTATCACATTCGCCTAAAACACAAAAGGTCCTCAGTTCGAAACTGGGCAGAAATATGCTGTTATCTTTAGAATTTTAAAACAATGGATTTTTGGTTGAAATGCCAAATAAAAATGCAATCATATAAAAAGTTTATTTCAGAATGCCATAATGTATGTCAAAGATCATTTTTTATTGGATGGCGGGAGAAGCTGTTTCCATGTAGTTTCTGTAGTGTAGTGGTTATCACGTTCGCCTCACACTCGAAAGGTCCCCAGTTCGAAACTGGGTAGAAACATCTTTTGTTACCTAAACACTTTGAATTCAATAATTTATATTTTGATAACTATCTACTGTTGCATTGCTCAATGAAAAAGCAAGCAATAATCATATTGCAGAATATCAAAAGTCAATTTCCCGTCTACCATGCATATTGGATGGTGTTGCATTCATAAAGTACCTGTAGTGTAGTATTATTCACATTTAGCCAATATGCATAAGGTTCCCCTTCAAAATTGGTCAGAAATACATTAAAAATAGATTTTTTTATTAAATACAATGATCAGAACTATTAATAAGTGAATGTGTCCTCTTGAAATGCAAAGTGGAAAAAATAGCATAGAAATTATTAGAAAATAGAAAAATAAGTTTAGAAATTTTTTTTCTAAGAAAACGGTTTGCCAATGGTACTTCCCGACTCCATAGTGATGAGATCTTCAAAAGTCAGTTTCTGTATTGTAGTCGTTATCACATTCGCCTAAAACACAAAAGGTCCCCAGTTCGAAACTGGGCAGAAATATGCTGTTATCTTTAGAATTTTAAAACAAGGGATTTTTGGGTGAAATGCCAAATAAAAATGCAATCATATAAAAGTTTATTTCAGAATGCCATAATGTATGTCAAAGATATTTTTTTATTGGATGGCGGGAGATGCTATTTCCATGTAGTTTCTGTAGTGTAGTGGTTATCACGTTCGCCTCACACGCGAAAGGTCCCCAGTTCGAAACTGGGCAGAAACATATTTTGTTACCTAAACACTTTGAATTCAATAATTTATATTTTGATAACTATCTACTGTTGCATTGCTCAATGAAAAAGCAAGCAAAAATCATATTGCAGAATATCAAAAGTCAATTTCCCTTCTATCATGCATATTGGATGGTGTTGCATTCATGAAGTACCTGTAGTGTAGAGTTATTCACATTTACCCAATATGCAAAAGGTCCCCCGTCAAAATTGGTCAGAAATATATTTTAAAAAAAAAGATTTTTTTAGTAAATACAATGATCAGAATTGATAAGTGAATGTGTCCTCTTGAAATGCAAAGTGGAAAAATAGCGTCAAAATTATTAGAAAATAGGAAAAAAAGTTTAGAAAAAATTATATTTCTAAGAAAAGCATGTGTCATTTGTACTTCCAGACTAGATAGTGATGGGATCCACGAGAGTCAGTTTCTGTAGTGTAGTGATTATCACGTTCGCCTAACACGCGAAAGGTCCCCAGTTCGAAACTGGGCAGAAACAATCTTTTAGCTTTAGAATTTTAAAACAATGAATTTTTGGGTAAAATGCTCAATAAAAATACAATCAGATAAAAAGTTTATTTTAGCATGCCATACTGAATGCCAAAGATCATTTTTTATTGGATGATGGTCGCAAATTTTTCATGTAGTATCTGTAGTGTAGTGATTTCATGTTTGCATCACACGTGAAAGGTCCCCAGTTCGAAATTGGCAGAAACATATTTTGTTACCTAAACACTTTGAATTCAATAATTTATATTTTGATAACTATATACTGTTGCATTGCTTAATGAAAAAGCAAGCAAAAAATCATATTGCAGAATATCAAAAGTCAATTTCCCTTCTACCATGCATATTGGATGGTGTTGCATTCATAAAGTACCTGTAGTGTAGTATTATTCACATTTAGCCAATATGCAGTGAATGTGTCCTCTTGAAATGCAAAGTGGAAAAAATAGCATAGAAATTATTAGAAAATAGAAAAATAAGTTTAGAATTTTTTTTTCTATGAAAACGGTTTGCCAATGGTACTTCCCGACTCCATAGTGATGAGATCTTCAAAAGTCAGTTTCTGTATTGTAGTGGTTATCACATTCGCCTAAAACACAAAAGGTCCCCAGTTCGAAACTGGGCAGAAATATGCTGTTATCTTTAGAATTTTAAAACAAGGGATTTTTGGTTGAAATGCCAAATAAAAATGCAATCATATAAAAAGTTTATTTCAGAATGCCATAATGTATGTCAAAGATCATTTTTTATTGGATGGCGGGAGAAGCTGTTTCCATGTAGTTTCTGTAGTGTAGTGGTTATCACGTTTGCCTCACACGCGAAAGGTCCCCAGTTCGAAACTGGGCAGAAACATCATTTGTTACCTAGACACTTTGAATTCAATAATTTATATTTTGATAATTATCTACTGTTGCATTGCTCAATGAAAAAGCAAGCAATAATCATATTGCAGAATATCAAAAGTCAATTTCCCGTCTACCATGCATATTGGATGGTGTTGCATTCATGAAGTACCTGTAGTGTAGAGTTATTCACATTTACCCAATATGCATAAGGTCCCCCTTCAAAATTGGTCAGAAATACATTAAAAAAAGATTTTTTTAGAAAATACAATGATCAGAATTGATAATAAGTGAATGTGTCCTCTTGAAATGCAAAGTGGAAAAAATAGCATAGAAATTATTAGAAAATAGAAAAATAAGTTTAGAAATTTTTTTTCTATGAAAACGGTTTGCCAATGGTACTTCCCGACTCCATAGTGATGAGATCTTCAAAAGTCAGTTTCTGTATTGTAGTGGTTATCACATTCGCCTAAAACACAAAAGGTCCCCAGTTCGAAACTGGGCAGAAATATGCTGTTATCTTTAGAATTTTAAAACAAGGGATTTTTGGTTGAAATGCCAAATAAAAATGCAATCATATAAAAAGTTTATTTCAGAATGCCATAATGTATGTCAAAGATCATTTTTTATTGGATGGCGGGAGAAGCTGTTTCCATGTAGTTTCTGTAGTGTAGTGGTTATCACGTTCGCCTCACACGCGAAAGGTCCCCAGTTCGAAACTGGGCAGAAACATCATTTGTTACCTAGACACTTTGAATTCAATAATTTATATTTTGATAATTATCTACTGTTGCATTGCTCAATGAAAAAGCAAGCAATAATCATATTGCAGAATATCAAAAGTCAATTTCCCGTCTACCATGCATATTGGATGGTGTTGCATTCATGAAGTACCTGTAGTGTAGAGTTATTCACATTTACCCAATATGCATAAGGTCCCCCTTCAAAATTGGTCAGAAATACATTAAAAAAAGATTTTTTTAGAAAATACAATGATCAGAATTGATAATAAGTGAATGTGTCCTCTTGAAATGCAAAGTGGAAAAAATAGCATAGAAATTATTAGAAAATAGAAAAATAAGTTTAGAAATTTTTTTTCTATGAAAACGGTTTGCCAATGGTACTTCCCGACTCCATAGTGATGAGATCTTCAAAAGTCAGTTTCTGTATTGTAGTGGTTATCACATTCGCCTAAAACACAAAAGGTCCCCAGTTCGAAACTGGGCAGAAATATGCTGTTATCTTTAGAATTTTAAAACAAGGGATTTTTGGTTGAAATGCCAAATAAAAATGCAATCATATAAAAGTTTATTTCAGAATGCCATAATGTATGTCAAAGATCATTTTTTATTGGATGGCGGGAGATGCTGTTTCCATGTAGTTTCTGTAGTGTAGTGGTTATCATGTTCGCCTCACACGCGAAAGGTCCCCAGTTCAAAACTGGGCAGAAACATATTTTGTTACCTAAACACTTTGAATTCAATAATTTATATTTTGATAACTATCTACTGTTGCATTGCTCAATGAAAAAGCAAGCAATAATCATATTGCAGAATATCAAAAGTCAATTTCCCGTCTACCATGCATATTGGATGGTGTTGCATTCATGAAGTACCTGTAGTGTAGAGTTATTCACATTTACCCAATATGCATAAGGTCCCCCTTCAAAATTGGTCAGAAATACATTAAAAAAAGATTTTTTTAGAAAATACAATGATCAGAATTGATAATAAGTGAATGTGTCCTCTTGAAATGCAAAGTGGAAAAATAGCGTCAAAATTATTAGAAAATAGGAAAAAAAGTTTAGAAAAAATTATATTTCTAAGAAAAGCATGTGTCATTTGTACTTCCAGACTAGATAGTGATGGGATCCACGAGAGTCAGTTTCTGTAGTGTAGTGGTTATCACGTTCGCCTAACACGCGAAAGGTCCCCAGTTAGAAACTGGGCAGAAACAATCTTTTAGCTTTAGAATTTTAAAACAATGAATTTTTGGGTAAAATGCTCAATAAAAAAACAATCAGATAAAAAGTTTATTTTAGCATGCCATACTGAATGCCAAAGATCATTTTTTATTGGATGATGGTCGCAAATTTTTCATGTAGTATCTGTAGTGTAGTGATTTCATGTTTGCCTCACACGTGAAAGGTCCCCAGTTCGAAATTGGCAGAAACATATTTTGTTACCTAAACACTTTGAATTCAATAATTTATATTTTGATAACTATATACTGTTGCATTGCTTAATGAAAAAGCAAGCAAAAAATCATATTGCAGAATATCAAAAGTCAATTTCCCTTCTACCGTGCATATTGGATGGTGTTGCATTCATAAAGTACCTGTAGTGTAGTATTATTCACATTTAGCCAATATGCATAAGGTTCCCCTTCAAAATTGGTCAGAAATACATTAAAAATAGATTTTTTTATTAAATACAATGATCAGAACTATTAATAAGTGAATGTGTCCTCTTGAAATGCAAAGTGGAAAAAATAGCATAGAAATTATTAGAAAATAGAAAAATAAGTTTAGAAATTTTTTTTCAAAGAAAACGGTTTGCCAATGGTACTTCCCGACTCCATAGTGATGAGATCTTCAAAAGTCAGTTTCTGTATTGTAGTGGTTATCACATTCGCCTAAAACACAAAAGGTCCCCAGTTCGAAACTGGGCAGAAATATGCTGTTATCTTTAGAATTTTAAAACAAGGGATTTTTGGTTGAAATGCCAAATAAAAATGCAATCATATAAAAGTTTATTTCAGAATGCCATAATGTATGTCAAAGATCATTTTTTATTGGATGGCGGGAGATGCTGTTTCCATGTAGTTTCTGTAGTGTAGTGGTTATCATGTTCGCCTCACACGCGAAAGGTCCCCAGTTCAAAACTGGGCAGAAACATATTTTGTTACCTAAACACTTTGAATTCAATAATTTATATTTTGATAACTATCTACTGTTGCATTGCTCAATGAAAAAGCAAGCAAAAATCATATTGCAGAATATCAAAAGTCAATTTCCCTTCTATCATGCATATTGGATGGTGTTGCATTCATGAAGTACCTGTAGTGTAGAGTTATTCACATTTACCCAATATGCATAAGGTCCCCCGTCAAAATTGGTCAGAAATACATTAAAAAAAATGATTTTTTTAGTAAATACAATGATCAGAATTGATAATAAGTGAATGTGTCCTCTTGAAAAGCAAAGTGGAAAAATAGCGTCAAAATTATTCGAAAATAGGAAAAAAAGTTTAGAAAAAATAATATTTCTAAGAAAAGCATGTGTCATTTGTACTTCCAGACTAGATAGTGATGGGATCCACGAGAGTCAGTTTCTGTAGTGTAGTGGTTATCACGTTCGCCTAACACGTGAAAGGTCCCCAGTTCGAAACTGGGCAGAAACAATCTTTTAGCTTTAGAATTTTAAAACAATGAATTTTTGGGTAAAATGCTCAATAAAAATACAATCAGATAAAAAGTTTATTTTAGCATGCAATACTGAATGCCAAAGATCATTTTTTATTGGATGATGGTCGCAAATTTTTCATGTAGTATCTGTAGTGCAGTGATTCATGTTTGCCTCACACGTGAAAGGTCCCCAGTTCGAAATTGGCAGAAACATATTTTGTTACCTAAACACTTTGAATTCAATAATTTATATTTTGATAACTTTATACTGTTGCATTGCTTAATGAAAAAGCAAGCAAAAAATCATATTGCAGAATATCAAAAGTCAATTTCCCTTCTACCATGCATATTGGATGGTGTTGCATTCATAAAGTACCTGTAGTGTAGTATTATTCACATTTAGCCAATATGCATAAGGTTCCCCTTCAAAATTGGTCAGAAATACATTAAAAATAGATTTTTTTTATTAAATACAATGATCAGAACTATTAATAAGTGAATGTGTCCTCTTGAAATGCAAAGTGGAAAAAATAGCATAGAAATTATTAGAAAATAGAAAAATAAGTTTAGAAATTTTTTTTCTAAGAAAACGGTTTGCCAATGGTACTTCCCGACTCCATAGTGATGAGATCTTCAAAAGTCAGTTTCTGTATTGTAGTGGTTATCACATTCGCCTAAAACACAAAAGGTCCTCAGTTCGAAACTGGGCAGAAATATGCTGTTATCTTTAGAATTTTAAAACAATGGATTTTTGGTTGAAATGCCAAATAAAAATGCAATCATATAAAAAGTTTATTTCAGAATGCCATAATGTATGTCAAAGATCATTTTTTATTGGATGGCGGGAGAAGCTGTTTCCATGTAGTTTCTGTAGTGTAGTGGTTATCACGTTCGCCTCACACGCGAAAGGTCCCCAGTTCGAAACTGGGTAGAAACATCTTTTGTTACCTAAACACTTTGAATTCAATAATTTATATTTTGATAACTATCTACTGTTGCATTGCTCAATGAAAAAGCAAGCAATAATCATATTGCAGAATATCAAAAGTCAATTTCCCGTCTACCATGCATATTGGATGGTGTTGCATTCATAAAGTACCTGTAGTGTAGTATTATTCACATTTAGCCAATATGCATAAGGTTCCCCTTCAAAATTGGTCAGAAATACATTAAAAATAGATTTTTTTTATTAAATACAATGATCAGAACTATTAATAAGTGAATGTGTCCTCTTGAAATGCAAAGTGGAAAAAATAGCATAGAAATTATTAGAAAATAGAAAAATAAGTTTAGAAATTTTTTTTCTAAGAAAACGGTTTGCCAATGGTACTTCCCGACTCCATAGTGATGAGATCTTCAAAAGTCAGTTTCTGTATTGTAGTCGTTATCACATTCGCCTAAAACACAAAAGGTCCCCAGTTCGAAACTGGGCAGAAATATGCTGTTATCTTTAGAATTTTAAAACAAGGGATTTTTGGGTGAAATGCCAAATAAAAATGCAATCATATAAAAGTTTATTTCAGAATGCCATAATGTATGTCAAAGATAATTTTTTATTGGATGGCGGGAGATGCTATTTCCATGTAGTTTCTGTAGTGTAGTGGTTATCACGTTCGCCTCACACGCGAAAGGTCCCCAGTTCGAAACTGGGCAGAAACATATTTTGTTACCTAAACACTTTGAATTCAATAATTTATATTTTGATAACTATCTACTGTTGCATTGCTCAATGAAAAAGCGAGCAAAAATCATATTGCAGAATATCAAAAGTCAATTTCCCTTCTATCATGCATATTGGATGGTGTTGCATTCATGAAGTACCTGTAGTGTAGAGTTATTCACATTTACCCAATATGCAAAAGGTCCCCCGTCAAAATTGGTCAGAAATATATTTTTAAAAAAAAGATTTTTTTAGTAAATACAATGATCAGAATTGATAATAAGTGAATGTGTCCTCTTGAAATGCAAAGTGGAAAAATAGCGTCAAAATTATTAGAAAATAGGAAAAAAAGTTTAGAAAAAATTATATTTCTAAGAAAAGCATGTGTCATTTGTACTTCCAGACTAGATAGTGATGGGATCCACGAGAGTCAGTTTCTGTAGTGTAGTGATTATCACGTTCGCCTAACACGCGAAAGGTCCCCAGTTCGAAACTGGGCAGAAACAATCTTTTAGCTTTAGAATTTTAAAACAATGAATTTTTGGGTAAAATGCTCAATAAAAATACAATCAGATAAAAAGTTTATTTCAGCATGCCATACTGAATGCCAAAGATCATTTTTTATTGGATGATGGTCGCAAATTTTTCATGTAGTATCTGTAGTGTAGTGATTTCATGTTTGCATCACACGTGAAAGGTCCCCAGTTCGAAATTGGCAGAAACATATTTTGTTACCTAAACACTTTGAATTCAATAATTTATATTTTGATAACTATATACTGTTGCATTGCTTAATGAAAAAGCAAGCAAAAAATCATATTGCAGAATATCAAAAGTCAATTTCCCTTCTACCATGCATATTGGATGGTGTTGCATTCATAAAGTACCTGTAGTGTAGTATTATTCACATTTAGCCAATATGCATAAGGTTCCCCTTCAAAATTGGTCAGAAATACATTAAAAATAGATTTTTTTATTAAATACAATGATCAGAACTATTAATAAGTGAATGTGTCCTCTTGAAATGCAAAGTGGAAAAAATAGCATAGAAATTATTAGAAAATAGAAAAATAAGTTTAGAATTTTTTTTTCTATGAAAACGGTTTGCCAATGGTACTTCCCGACTCCATAGTGATGAGATCTTCAAAAGTCAGTTTCTGTATTGTAGTGGTTATCACATTCGCCTAAAACACAAAAGGTCCCCAGTTCGAAACTGGGCAGAAATATGCTGTTATCTTTAGAATTTTAAAACAAGGGATTTTTGGTTGAAATGCCAAATAAAAATGCAATCATATAAAAAGTTTATTTCAGAATGCCATAATGTATGTCAAAGATCATTTTTTATTGGATGGCGGGAGAAGCTGTTTCCATGTAGTTTCTGTAGTGTAGTGGTTATCACGTTTGCCTCACACGCGAAAGGTCCCCAGTTCGAAACTGGGCAGAAACATCATTTGTTACCTAGACACTTTGAATTCAATAATTTATATTTTGATAATTATCTACTGTTGCATTGCTCAATGAAAAAGCAAGCAATAATCATATTGCAGAATATCAAAAGTCAATTTCCCGTCTACCATGCATATTGGATGGTGTTGCATTCATGAAGTACCTGTAGTGTAGAGTTATTCACATTTACCCAATATGCATAAGGTCCCCCTTCAAAATTGGTCAGAAATACATTAAAAAAAGATTTTTTTAGAAAATACAATGATCAGAATTGATAATAAGTGAATGTGTCCTCTTGAAATGCAAAGTGGAAAAATAGCGTCAAAATTATTAGAAAATAGGAAAAAAAGTTTAGAAAAAATTATATTTCTAAGAAAAGCATGTGTCATTTGTACTTCCAGACTAGATAGTGATGGGATCCACGAGAGTCAGTTTCTGTAGTGTAGTGGTTATCACGTTCGCCTAACATGCGAAAGGTCCCCAGTTTGAAACTGGGCAGAAACAATCTTTTAGCTTTAGAATTTTAAAACAATGAATTTTTGGGTAAAATGCTCAATAAAAATACAATCAGATAAAAAGTTTATTTTAGCATGCCATACTGAATGCCAAAGATCATTTTTTATTGGATGATGGTCGCAAATTTTTCATGTAGTATCTGTAGTGTAGTGATTTCATGTTTGCCTCACACGTGAAAGGTCCCCAGTTCGAAATTGGCAGAAACATATTTTGTTACCTAAACACTTTGAATTCAATAATTTATATTTTGATAACTATATACTGTTGTATTAATGAAAAAGCAAGCAAAAAATCATATTGCAGAATATCAAAAGTCAATTTCCCTTCTACCGTGCATATTGGATGGTGTTGCATTCATAAAGTACCTGTAGTGTAGTATTATTCACATTTAGCCAATATGCATAAGGTTCCCCTTCAAAATTGGTCAGAAATACATTAAAAATAGATTTTTTTATTAAATACAATGATCAGAACTATTAATAAGTGAATGTGTCCTCTTGAAATGCAAAGTGGAAAAAATAGCATAGAAATTATTAGAAAATAGAAAAATAAGTTTAGAATTTTTTTTTCTATGAAAACGGTTTGCCAATGGTACTTCCCGACTCCATAGTGATGAGATCTTCAAAAGTCAGTTTCTGTATTGTAGTGGTTATCACATTCGCCTAAAACACAAAAGGTCCCCAGTTCGAAACTGGGCAGAAATATGCTGTTATCTTTAGAATTTTAAAACAAGGGATTTTTGGTTGAAATGCCAAATAAAAATGCAATCATATAAAAAGTTTATTTCAGAATGCCATAATGTATGTCAAAGATCATTTTTTATTGGATGGCGGGAGAAGCTGTTTCCATGTAGTTTCTGTAGTGTAGTGGTTATCACGTTCGCCTCACACGCGAAAGGTCCCCAGTTCGAAACTGGGCAGAAACATCATTTGTTACCTAGACACTTTGAATTCAATAATTTATATTTTGATAATTATCTACTGTTGCATTGCTCAATGAAAAAGCAAGCAATAATCATATTGCAGAATATCAAAAGTCAATTTCCCGTCTACCATGCATATTGGATGGTGTTGCATTCATGAAGTACCTGTAGTGTAGAGTTATTCACATTTACCCAATATGCATAAGGTCCCCCTTCAAAATTGGTCAGAAATACATTAAAAAAAGATTTTTTTAGAAAATACAATGATCAGAATTGATAATAAGTGAATGTGTCCTCTTGAAATGCAAAGTGGAAAAATAGCGTCAAAATTATTAGAAAATAGGAAAAAAAGTTTAGAAAAAATTATATTTCTAAGAAAAGCATGTGTCATTTGTACTTCCAGACTAGATAGTGATGGGATCCACGAGAGTCAGTTTCTGTAGTGTAGTGGTTATCACGTTCGCCTAACATGCGAAAGGTCCCCAGTTTGAAACTGGGCAGAAACAATCTTTTAGCTTTAGAATTTTAAAACAATGAATTTTTGGGTAAAATGCTCAATAAAAATACAATCAGATAAAAAGTTTATTTTAGCATGCCATACTGAATGCCAAAGATCATTTTTTATTGGATGATGGTCGCAAATTTTTCATGTAGTATCTGTAGTGTAGTGATTTCATGTTTGCCTCACACGTGAAAGGTCCCCAGTTCGAAATTGGCAGAAACATATTTTGTTACCTAAACACTTTGAATTCAATAATTTATATTTTGATAACTATATACTGTTGCATTGCTTAATGAAAAAGCAAGCAAAAAATCATATTGCAGAATATCAAAAGTCAATTTCCCTTCTACCGTGCATATTGGATGGTGTTGCATTCATAAAGTACCTGTAGTGTAGTATTATTCACATTTAGCCAATATGCATAAGGTTCCCCTTCAAAATTGGTCAGAAATACATTAAAAATAGATTTTTTTATTAAATACAATGATCAGAACTATTAATAAGTGAATGTGTCCTCTTGAAATGCAAAGTGGAAAAAATAGCATAGAAATTATTAGAAAATAGAAAAATAAGTTTAGAAATTTTTTTTCTAAGAAAACGGTTTGCCAATGGTACTTCCCGACTCCATAGTGATGAGATCTTCAAAAGTCAGTTTCTGTATTGTAGTGGTTATCACATTCGCCTAAAACACAAAAGGTCCCCAGTTCGAAACTGGGCAGAAATATGCTGTTATCTTTAGAATTTTAAAACAAGGGATTTTTGGTTGAAATGCCAAATAAAAATGCAATCATATAAAAGTTTATTTCAGAATGCCATAATGTATGTCAAAGATCATTTTTTATTGGATGGCGGGAGATGCTGTTTCCATGTAGTTTCTGTAGTGTAGTGGTTATCATGTTCGCCTCACACGCGAAAGGTCCCCAGTTCAAAACTGGGCAGAAACATATTTTGTTACCTAAACACTTTGAATTCAATAATTTATATTTTGATAACTATCTACTGTTGCATTGCTCAATGAAAAAGCAAGCAAAAATCATATTGCAGAATATCAAAAGTCAATTTCCCTTCTATCATGCATATTGGATGGTGTTGCATTCATGAAGTACCTGTAGTGTAGAGTTATTCACATTTACCCAATATGCATAAGGTCCCCCTTCAAAATTGGTCAGAAATACATTAAAAAAAGATTTTTTTAGAAAATACAATGATCAGAATTGATAATAAGTGAATGTGTCCTCTTGAAAAGCAAAGTGGAAAAATAGCGTCAAAATTATTAGAAAATAGGAAAAAAAGTTTAGAAAAAATTACATTTCTAAGAAAAGCATGTGTCATTTGTACTTCCAGACTAGATAGTGATGGGATCCACGAGAGTCAGTTTCTGTAGTGTAGTGGTTATCACGTTCGCCTCACACGCGAAAGGGCCCCAGTTCAAAACTGGGCAGAAACAATCTTTTAGCTTTAGAATTTTAAAACAATGAATTTTTGGGTAAAATGCTCAATAAAAATACAATCAGATAAAAAGTTTATTTTAGCATGCCATACTGAATGCCAAAGATCATTTTTTATTGGATGATGGTCGCAAATTTTTCATGTAGTATCTGTAGTGTAGTGATTTCATGTTTGCCTCACACGTGAAAGGTCCCCAGTTCGAAATTGGCAGAAACATATTTTGTTACCTAAACACTTTGAATTCAATAATTTATATTTTGATAACTATATACTGTTGCATTGCTTAATGAAAAAGCAAGCAAAAAATCATATTGCAGAATATCAAAAGTCAATTTCCTTTCTACCGTGCTTATTGGATGGTGTTGCATTCATAAAGTACCTGTAGTGTAGTATTATTCACATTTAGCCAATATGCATAAGGTTCCCCTTCAAAATTGGTCAGAAATACATTAAAAATAGATTTTTTTATTAAATACAATGATCAGAACTATTAATAAGTGAATGTGTCCTCTTGAAATGCAAAGTGGAAAAAATAGCATAGAAATTATTAGAAAATAGAAAAATAAGTTTAGAATTTTTTTTTCTAAGAAAACGGTTTGCCAATGGTACTTCCCGACTCCATAGTGATGAGATCTTCAAAAGTCAGTTTCTGCATTGTAGTGGTTATCACATTCGCCTAAAACACAAAAGGTCCCCAGTTCGAAACTGGGCAGAAAAATGCTGTTATCTTTAGAATTTTAAAACAAGGGATTTTTGGGTGAAATGCCAAATAAAAATGCAATCATATAAAAGTTTATTTCAGAATGCCATAATGTATGTCAAAGATAATTTTTTATTGGATGGCGGGAGATGCTATTTCCATGTAGTTTCTGTAGTGTAGTGGTTATCACGTTCGCCTCACACGCGAAAGGTCCCCAGTTCGAAACTGGGCAGAAACATATTTTGTTACCTAAACACTTTGAATTCAATAATTTATATTTTGATAACTATCTACTGTTGCATTGCTCAATTAAAAAGCAAGCAAAAATCATATTGCAGAATATCAAAAGTCAATTTCCCTTCTATCATGCATATTGGATGGTGTTGCATTCATGAAGTACCTGTAGTGTAGAGTTATTCACATTTACCCAATATGCAAAAGGTCCCCCGTCAAAATTGGTCAGAAATATATTTTAAAAAAAAGATTTTTTTAGTAAATACAATGATCAGAATTGATAATAAGTGAATGTGTCCTCTTGAAATGCAAAGTGGAAAAATAGCGTCAAAATTATTAGAAAATAGGAAAAAAAGTTTAGAAAAAATTATATTTCTAAGAAAAGCATGTGTCATTTGTACTTCCAGACTAGATAGTGATGGGATCCACGAGAGTCAGTTTCTGTAGTGTAGTGGTTATCACGTTCGCCTAACACGCGAAAGGTCCCCAGTTCGAAACTGGGCAGAAACAATCTTTTAGCTTTAGAATTTTAAAACAATGAATTTTTGGGTAAAATGCTCAATAAAAATACAATCAGATAAAAAGTTTATTTTAGCATGCCATACTGAATGCCAAAGATCATTTTTTATTGGATGATGGTCGCAAATTTTTCATGTAGTATCTGTAGTGTAGTGATTTCATGTTTGCCTCACACGTGAAAGGTCCCCAGTTCGAAATTGTCAGAAACATATTTTGTTACCTAAACACTTTGAATTCAATAATTTATATTTTAATAACTATATACTGTTGCATTGCTTAATGAAAAAGCAAGCAAAAAATCATATTGCAGAATATCAAAAGTCAATTTCCCTTCTACCATGCATATTGGATGGTGTTGCATTCATAAAGTACCTGTAGTGTAGTATTATTCACATTTAGCCAATATGCATAAGGTTCCCCTTCAAAATTGGTCAGAAATACATTAAAAATAGATTTTTTTATTAAATACAATGATCAGAACTATTAATAAGTGAATGTGTCCTCTTGAAATGCAAAGTGGAAAAAATAGCATAGAAATTATTAGAAAATAGAAAAATAAGTTTAGAAATTTTTTTTCTAAGAAAACGGTTTGCCAATGGTACTTCCCGACTCCATAGTGATGAGATCTTCAAAAGTCAGTTTCTGTATTGTAGTGGTTATCACATTCGCCTAAAACACAAAAGGTCCCCAGTTCGAAAATGGGCAGAAATATGCTGTTATCTTTAGAATTTTAAAACAAGGGATTTTTGGTTGAAATGCCAAATAAAAATGCAATCATATAAAAAGTTTATTTCAGAATGCCATAATGTATGTCAAAGATCATTTTTTATTGGATGGCGGGAGAAGCTGTTTCCATGTAGTTTCTGTAGTGTAGTGGTTATCACGTTTGCCTCACACGCGAAAGGTCCCCAGTTCGAAACTGGGCAGAAACATGTTTTGTTACCTAAACACTTTGAATTCAATAATTTATATTTTGATAACTATCTACTGTTGAATTGCTCAATGAAAAAGCAAGCAATAATCATATTGCAGAATATCAAAAGTCAATTTCCCGTCTACCATGCATATTGGATGGTGTTGCATTCATGAAGTACCTGTAGTGTAGAGTTATTCACATTTACCCAATATGCATAAGGTCCCCCTTCAAAATTGGTCAGAAATACATTAAAAAAAGTTTTTTTTAGAAAATACAATGATCAGAATTGATAATAAGTGAATGTGTCCTCTTGAAAAGCAAAGTGGAAAAATAGCGTCAAAATTATTAGAAAATAGGAAAAAAAGTTTAGAAAAAATTATATTTCTAAGAAAAGCAAGTGTCATTTGTACTTCCAGACTAGATAGTGATGGGATCCACGAGAGTCAGTTTCTGTAGTGTAGTGGTTATCACGTTCGCCTAACACGCGAAAGGTCCCCAGTTAGAAACTGGGCAGAAACAATCTTTTAGCTTTAGAATTTTAAAACAATGAATTTTTGGGTAAAATGCTCAATAAAAAAACAATCAGATAAAAAGTTTATTTTAGCATGCCATACTGAATGCCAAAGATCATTTTTTATTGGATGATGGTCGCAAATTTTTCATGTAGTATCTGTAGTGTAGTGATTTCATGTTTGCCTCACACGTGAAAGGTCCCCAGTTCGAAATTGGCAGAAACATATTTTGTTACCTAAACACTTTGAATTCAATAATTTATATTTTGATAACTATATACTGTTGCATTGCTTAATGAAAAAGCAAGCAAAAAATCATATTGCAGAATATCAAAAGTCAATTTCCCTTCTACCGTGCATATTGGATGGTGTTGCATTCATAAAGTACCTGTAGTGTAGTATTATTCACATTTAGCCAATATGCATAAGGTTCCCCTTCAAAATTGGTCAGAAATACATTAAAAATAGATTTTTTTATTAAATACAATGATCAGAACTATTAATAAGTGAATGTGTCCTCTTGAAATGCAAAGTGGAAAAAATAGCATAGAAATTATTAGAAAATAGAAAAATAAGTTTAGAAATTTTTTTTCTAAGAAAACGGTTTGCCAATGGTACTTCCCGACTCCATAGTGATGAGATCTTCAAAAGTCAGTTTCTGTATTGTAGTGGTTATCACATTCGCCTAAAACACAAAAGGTCCCCAGTTCGAAAATGGGCAGAAATATGCTGTTATCTTTAGAATTTTAAAACAAGGGATTTTTGGTTGAAATGCCAAATAAAAATGCAATCATATAAAAGTTTATTTCAGAATGCCATAATGTATGTCAAAGATCATCTTTTATTGGATGGCGGGAGATGCTGTTTCCATGTAGTTTCTGTAGTGTAGTGGTTATCACGTTCGCCTCACACGCGAAAGGTCCCCAGTTCAAAACTGGGCAGAAACATATTTTGTTACCTAAACACTTTGAATTCAATAATTTATATTTTGATAACTATCTACTGTTGCATTGCTCAATGAAAAAGCAAGCAAAAATCATATTGCAGAATATCAAAAGTCAATTTCCCTTCTATCATGCATATTGGATGGTGTTGCATTCATGAAGTACCTGTAGTGTAGAGTTATTCACATTTACCCAATATGCATAAGGTCCCCCTTCAAAATTGGTCAGAAATACATTAAAAAAAGATTTTTTTAGAAAATACAATGATCAGAATTGATAATAAGTGAATGTGTCCTCTTGAAATGCAAAGTGGAAAAAATAGCATAGAAATTATTAGAAAATAGAAAAATAAGTTTAGAAATTTTTTTTCTATGAAAACGGTTTGCCAATGGTACTTCCCGACTCCATATTGATGAGATCTTCAAAAGTCAGTTTCTGTATTGTAGTGGTTATCACATTCGCCTAAAACACAAAAGGTCCCCAGTTCGAAACTGGGCAGAAATATGCTGTTATCTTTAGAATTTTAAAACAAGGGATTTTTGGTTGAAATGCCAAATAAAAATGCAATCATATAAAAGTTTATTTCAGAATGCCATAATGTATGTCAAAGATCATTTTTTATTGGATGGCGGGAGATGCTGTTTCCATGTAGTTTCTGTAGTGTAGTGGTTATCATGTTCGCCTCACATGCGAAAGGTCCCCAGTTCAAAACTGGGCAGAAACATATTTTGTTACCTAAACACTTTGAATTCAATAATTTATATTTTGATAACTATCTACTGTTGCATTGCTCAATGAAAAAGCAAGCAATAATCATATTGCAGAATATCAAAAGTCAATTTCCCGTCTACCATGCATATTGGATGGTGTTGCATTCATGAAGTACCTGTAGTGTAGAGTTATTCACATTTACCCAATATGCATAAGGTCCCCCTTCAAAATTGGTCAGAAATACATTAAAAAAAGATTTTTTTAGAAAATACAATGATCAGAATTGATAATAAGTGAATGTGTCCTCTTGAAATGCAAAGTGGAAAAATAGCGTCAAAATTATTAGAAAATAGGAAAAAAAGTTTAGAAAAAATTATATTTCTAAGAAAAGCATGTGTCATTTGTACTTCCAGACTAGATAGTGATGGGATCCACGAGAGTCAGTTTCTGTAGTGTAGTGGTTATCACGTTCGCCTAACATGCGAAAGGTCCCCAGTTTGAAACTGGGCAGAAACAATCTTTTAGCTTTAGAATTTTAAAACAATGAATTTTTGGGTAAAATGCTCAATAAAAATACAATCAGATAAAAAGTTTATTTTAGCATGCCATACTGAATGCCAAAGATCATTTTTTAATGGATGATGGTCGCAATTTTTTTATGTAGTATCTGTAGTGTAGTGATTTCATGTTTGCCTCACACGTGAAAGGTCCCCAGTTCGAAATTGGCAGAAACATATTTTGTTACCTAAACACTTTGAATTCAATAATTTATATTTTGATAACTATATACTGTTGCATTGCTTAATGAAAAAGCAAGCAAAAAATCATATTGCAGAATATCAAAAGTCAATTTCCCTTCTACCGTGCATATTGGATGGTGTTGCATTCATAAAGTACCTGTAGTGTAGTATTATTCACATTTAGCCAATATGCATAAGGTTCCCCTTCAAAATTGGTCAGAAATACATTAAAAATAGATTTTTTTATTAAATACAATGATCAGAACTATTAATAAGTGAATGTGTCCTCTTGAAATGCAAAGTGGAAAAAATAGCATAGAAATTATTAGAAAATAGAAAAATAAGTTTAGACATTTTTTTTCTAAGAAAACGGTTTGCCAATGGTACTTCCCGACTCCATAGTGATGAGATCTTCAAAAGTCAGATTCTGTATTGTAGTGGTTATCACATTCGCCTAAAACACAAAAGGTCCCCAGTTCGAAACTGGGCAGAAATATGCTGTTATCTTTAGAATTTTAAAACAAGGGATTTTTGGTTGAAATGCCAAATAAAAATGCAATCATATAAAAGTTTATTTCAGAATGCCATAATGTATGTCAAAGATCATTTTTTATTGGATGGCGGGAGATGCTGTTTCCATGTAGTTTCTGTAGTGTAGTGGTTATCACGTTCGCCTTACACGCGAAAGGTCCCCAGTTCAAAACTGGGCAGAAACATATTTTGTTACCTAAACACTTTGAATTCAATAATTTATATTTTGATAACTATCTACTGTTGCATTGCTCAATGAAAAAGCAAGCAAAAATCATATTGCAGAATATCAAAAGTCAATTTCCCTTCTATCATGCATATTGGATGGTGTTGCATTCATGAAGTACCTGTAGTGTAGAGTTATTCACATTTACCCAATATGCATAAGGTCCCCCGTCAAAATTGGTCAGAAATACTTTAAAAAATAAAGATTTTTTTTAGTAAATACAATGATCAGAATTGATAATAAGTGAATGTGTCCTCTTGAAATGCAAAGTGGAAAAATAGCGTCAAAATTATTAGAAAATAGGAAAAAAAGTTTAGAAAAAATTATATTTCTAAGAAAAGCATGTGTCATTTGTACTTCCAGACTAGATAGTGATGGGATCCACGAGAGTCAGTTTCTGTAGTGTAGTGGTTATCACGTTCGCCTAACATGCGAAAGGTCCCCAGTTTGAAACTGGGCAGAAACAATCTTTTAGCTTTAGAATTTTAAAACAATGAATTTTTGGGTTAAATGCTCAATAAAAATACAATCAGATAAAAAGTTTATTTTAGCATGCCATACTGAATGCCAAAGATCATTTTTTATTGGATGATGGTCGCAAATTTTTCATGTAGTATCTGTAGTGTAGTGATTTCATGTTTGCCTCACACGTGAAAGGTCCCCAGTTCGAAATTGGCAGAAACATATTTTGTTACCTAAACACTTTGAATTCAATAATTTATATTTTGATAACTATATACTGTTGCATTGTTTAATGAAAAAGCAAGCAAAAAAATCATATTGCAGAATATCAAAAGTCAATTTCCCTTCTACCATGCATACTGGATGGTGTTGCATTCATAAAGTACCTGTAGTGTAGTATTATTCACATTTAGCCAATATGCATAAGGTTCCCCTTCAAAATTGGTCAGAAATACATTAAAAATAGATTTTTTTATTGAATACAATGATCAGAACTATTAATAAGTGAATGTGTCCTCTTGAAATGCAAAGTGGAAAAAATAGCATAGAAATTATTAGAAAATAGAAAAATAAGTTTAGAATTTTTTTTATTAGAAAACGGTTTGCCAATGGTACTTCCCGACTCCATAGTGATGAGATCTTCAAAAGTCAGTTTCTGTATTGTAGTGGTTATCACATTCGCCTAAAACACAAAAGGTCCCCAGTTCGAAACTGGGTAGAAATATGCTGTTATCTTTAGAATTTTAAAACAAGGGATTTTTGGTTGAAATGCCAAATAAAAATGCAATCATATAAAAAGTTTATTTCAGAATGCCATAATGTATGTCAAAGATCATTTTTTATTGGATGGCGGGAGAAGCTGTTTCCATGTAGTTTCTGTAGTGTAGTGGTTATCACGTTTGCCTCACACGCGAAAGGTCCCCAGTTCGAAACTGGGCAGAAACATCATTTGTTACCTAAACACTTTGAATTCAATAATTTATATTTTGATAACTATCTACTGTTGCATTGCTCAATGAAAAAGCAAGCAATAATCATATTGCAGAATATCAAAAGTCAATTTCCCGTCTACCATGCATATTGGATGGTGTTGCATTCATGAAGTACCTGTAGTGTAGAGTTATTCACATTTAGCCAATATGCATAAGGTCCCCCTTCAAAATTGGTCAGAAATACATTAAAAAAAGATTTTTTAGAAAATACAATGATCAGAATTGATAATAAGTGAATGTGTCCTCTTGAAAAGCAAAGTGGAAAAATAGCGTCAAAATTATTCGAAAATAGGAAAAAAAGTTTAGAAAAAATTATATTTCTAAGAAAAGCATGTGTCATTTGTACTTCCAGACTAGATAGTGATGGGATCCACGAGAGTCAGTTTCTGTAGTGTAGTGGTTATCACGTTCGCCTAACACGCGAAAGGTCCCCAGTTCGAAACTGGGCAGAAACAATCTTTTAGCTTTAGAATTTTAAAACAATGAATTTTTGGGTAAAATGCTCAATAAAAATACAATCAGATAAAAAGTTTATTTTAGCATGCCATACTGAATGCCAAAGATCATTTTTTATTGGATGATGGTCGCAAATTTTTCATGTAGTATCTGTAGTGTAGTGATTTCATGTTTGCCTCACACGTGAAAGGTCCCCAGTTCGAAATTGTCAGAAACATATTTTGTTACCTAAACACTTTGAATTCAATAATTTATATTTTGATAACTATATACTGTTGCATTGCTTAATGAAAAAGCAAGCAAAAAATCATATTGCAGAATATCAAAAGTCAATTTCCCTTCTACCATGCATATTGGATGGTGTTGCATTCAGGAAGTACCTGTAGTGTAGTATTATTCACATTTAGCCAATATGCATAAGGTTCCCCTTCAAAATTGGTCAGAAATACATTAAAAAAAGATTTTTTTATTAAATACAATGATCAGAACTATTAATAAGTGAATGTGTCCTCTTGAAATGCAAAGTGGAAAAAATAGCATAGAAATTATTAGAAAATAGAAAAATAAGTTTAGAATTTTTTTTTCTAAGAAAACGGTTTGCCAATGGTACTTCCCGACTCCATAGTGATGAGATCTTCAAAAGTCAGTTTCTGTATTGTAGTGGTTATCACATTCGCCTAAAACACAAAAGGTCCCCAGTTCGAAACTGGGCAGAAATATGCTGTTATCTTTAGAATTTTAAAACAAGGGATTTTTGGTTGAAATGCCAAATAAAAATGCAATCATATAAAAAGTTTATTTCAGAATGCCATAATGTATGTCAAAGATCATTTTTTATTGGATGGCGGGAGAAGCTGTTTCCATGTAGCTTCTGTAGTGTAGTGGTTATCACGTTCGCTTCACACGCGAAAGGTCCCCAGTTCGAAACAGGGCAGAAACAACTTTTGTTACCTAAACACTTTGAATTCAATAATTTATATTTTGATAACTATCTACTGTTGCATTGCTCAATGAAAAAGCAAGCAATAATCATATTGCAGAATATCAAAAGTCAATTTCCCGTCTACCATGCATATTGGATGGTGTTGCATTCATGAAGTACCTGTAGTGTAGAGTTATTCACATTTACCCAATATGCATAAGGTCCCCCTTCAAAATTGGTCAGAAATACATTAAAAAAGATTTTTTTAGAAAATACAATGATCAGAATTGATAATAAGTGAATGTGTCCTCTTGAAAAGCAAAGTGGAAAAATAGCGTCAAAATTATTAGAAAATAGGAAAAAAAGTTTAGAAAAAATTATATTTCTAAGAAAAGCATGTGTCATTTGTACTTTCAGACTAGATAGTGATGGGATCCACAAGAGTCAGTTTCTGTAGTGTAGTGGTTATCACGTTAGCCTCACACGCGAAAGGTCCCCAGTTCGAAACTGGGCAGAAATAATCTTTTAGCTTTAGAATTTTAAAACAATGAATTTTTGGGTAAAATGCTCAATAAAAATACAATCAGATAAAAAGTTTATTTTAGCATGCCATACTGAATGCCAAAGATCATTTTTTATTGGATGATGGTCGCAAATTTTTCATGTAGTATCTGTAGTGTAGTGATTTCATGTTTGCCTCACACGTGAAAGGTCCCCAGTTCGAAATTGGCAGAAACATATTTTGTTACCTAAACACTTTGAATTCAATAATTTATATTTTGATAACTATATACTGTTGCATTGCTTAATGAAAAAGCAAGCAAAAAATCATATTGCAGAATATCAAAAGTCAATTTCCCTTCTACCATGCATATTGGATGGTGTTGCATTCATAAAGTACCTGTAGTGTAGTATTATTCACATTTAGCCAATATGCATAAGGTTCCCCTTCAAAATTGGTCAGAAATACATTAAAAATAGATTTTTTTATTAAATACAATGATCAGAACTATTAATAAGTGAATGTGTCCTCTTGAAATGCAAAGTGGAAAAAATAGCATAGAAATTATTAGAAAATAGAAAAATAAGTTTAGAATTTTTTTTTCTAAGAAAACGGTTTGCCAATGGTACTTCCCGACTCCATAGTGATGAGATCTTCAAAAGTCAGTTTCTGTATTGTAGTGGTTATCACATTCGCCTAAAACACAAAAGGTCCCCAGTTCGAAACTGGGCAGAAATATGCTGTTATCTTTAGAATTTTAAAACAAGGGATTTTTGGTTGAAATGCCAAATAAAAATGCAATCATATAAAAAGTTTATTTCCGAATGCCATAATGTATGTCAAAGATCATTTTTTATTGGATGGCGGGAGATGCTGTTTCCTTGTAGTTTCTGTAGTGTATTGGTTATCACGTTCGCCTCACACGCGAAAGGTCCCCAGTTCGAAACTGGGCAGAAACATATTTTATTACCTAAACACTTTGAATTCAATAATTTATATTTTGATAACTATCTACTGTTGCATTGCTCAATGAAAAAGCAAGCAATAATCATATTGCAGAATATCAAAAGTCAATTTCCCTTCTACCATGCATATCAGATGGTGTTGCATTCATGAAGTACCTGTAGTGTAGAGTTATTCACATTTACCCAATATGCATAAGGTCCCCCTTCAAAATTGGTCAAAAATACATTAAAAAAAGATTTTTTTTAGAAAATACAATGATCAGAATTGATAATAAGTGAATGTGTCCTCTTGAAAAGCAAAGTGGAAAAGTAGCGTCAAAATTATTAGAAAATAGGAAAAAAAGTTTAGAAAAAATTATATTTCTAAGAAAAGCATGTGTCATTTGTACTTCCAGACTAGATAGTGATGGTATCCACGAGAGTCAGTTTCTGTAGTGTAGTGGTTATCACGTTCGCCTAACACGCGAAAGGTCCCCAGTTCGAAACTGGGCAGAAACAATCTTTTAGCTTTAGAATTTTAAAACAATGAATTTTTGGGTAAAATGCTCAATAAAAATACAATCAGATAAAAAGTTTATTTTAGCATGCCATACTGAATGCCAAAGATCATTTTTTATTGGATGATGGTCGCAAATTTTTCATGTAGTATCAGTAGTGTAGTGATTTCATGTTTGCCTCACACGTGAAAGGTCCCCAGTTCGAAATTGGCAGAAACATATTTTGTTACCTAAACACTTTGAATTCAATAATTTATATTTTGATAACTATATACTGTTGCATTGCTTAATGAAAAAGCAAGCAAAAAATCATATTGCAGAATATCAAAAGTCAATTTCCCTTCTACCATGCATATTGGATGGTGTTGCATCCATAAAGTACCTGTAGTGTAGTATTATTCACATTTAGCCAATATGCATAAGGTTCCCCTTCAAAATTGGTCAGAAATACATTAAAAATAGATTTTTTTATTAAATACAATGATCAGAACTATTAATAAGTGAATGTGTCCTCTTGAAATGCAAAGTGGAAAAAATAGCATAGAAATTATTAGAAAATAGAAAAATAAGTTTAGAATTTTTTTTTCTAAGAAAACGGTTTGCCAATGGTACTTCCCGACTCCATAGTGATGAGATCTTCAAAAGTCAGTTTCTGTATTGTAGTGGTTATCACATTCGCCTAAAACACAAAAGGTCCCCAGTTTGAAACTGGGCAGAAATATGCTGTTATCTTTAGAATTTTAAAACAAGGGATTTTTGGTTGAAATGCCAAATAAAAATGCAATCATATAAAAAGTTTATTTCAGAATGCCATAATGTATGTCAAAGATCATTTTTTATTGGATGGCGGGAGATGCTGTTTCCAAGTAGTTTCCGTAGTGTAGTGGTTATCACGTTCTCCTCACACGCGAAAGGTCCCCAGTTCGAAACTGGGCAGAAACATATTTTGTTACCTAAACACTTTGAATTCAATAATTTATATTTTGATAACTATCTACTGTTGCATTGCTCAATGAAAAAGCAAGCAAAAATCATATTGCAGAATATCAAAAGTCAATTTCCCTTCTATCATGCATATTGGATGGTGTTGCATTCATGAAGTACCTGTAGTGTAGAGTTATTCACATTTACCTAATATGCATAAGGTCCCCCGTCAAAATTGGTCAGAAATACATTAAAAAAAAAAGATTTTTTTAGTAAATACAATGATCAGAATTGATAATAAGTGAATGTGTCCTCTTGAAATGCAAAGTGGAAAAATAGCGTCAAAATTATTAGAAAATAGGAAAAAAAGTTTAGAAAAAATTATATTTCTAAGAAAAGCATGTGTCATTTGTACTTCCAGACTAGATAGTGATGGGATCCACGAGAGTCAGTTTCTGTAGTGTAGTGGTTATCACGTTCGCCTAACACGCGAAAGGTCCCCAGTTCGAAACTGGGTAGAAACAATCTTTTAGCTTTAGAATTTTAAAACAATGAATTTTTGGGTAAAATGCTCAATAAAAATACAATCAGATAAAAAGTTTATTTTAGCATGCCATACTGAATGCCAAAGATCATTTTTTATTGGATGATGGTCGCAAATTTTTCATGTAGTATCTGTAGTGTAGTGATTTCATGTTTGCCTCACACGTGAAAGGTCCCCAGTTCGAAATTGGCAGAAACATATTTTGTTACCTAAACACTTTGAATTCAATAATTTATATTTTGATAACTATCTACTGTTGCATTGCTCAATGAAAAAGCAAGCAATAATCATATTGCAGAATATCAAAAGTCAATTTCCCTTCTACCATGCATATTGGATGGTGTTGCATTCATGAAGTACCTGTAGTGTAGAGTTATTCACATTTACCCAATATGCATAAGGTCCCCCTTCAAAATTGGTCAGAAATACATTAAAAAAAGATTTTTTTTAGAAAATACAATGATCAGAATTGATAATAAGTGAATGTGTCCTCTTGAAAAGCAAAGTGGAAAAATAGCGTCAAAATTATTAGAAAATAGGAAAAAAAGTTTAGAAAAAATTATATTTCTAAGAAAAGCATGTGTCATTTGTACTTCCAGACTAGATAGTGATGAGATCCACGAGACTCAGTTTCTGTAGTGTAGTGGTTATCACGTTCGCCTAACACGCGAAAGGTCCCCAGTTCGAAACTCAGCAGAAACAATCTTTTAGCTTTAGAATTTTAAAACAATGAATTTTTGGGTAAAATGCTCAATAAAAATACAATCAGATAAAAAGTTTATTTTAGCATGCCATACTGAATGCCAAAGATCATTTTTTATTGGATGATGGTCGCAAATTTTTCATGTAGTATCTGTAGTGTAGTGATTTCATGTTTGCCTCACACATGAAAGGTCCCCAGTTCGAAATTGGCAGAAACATATTTTGTTACCTAAACACTTTGAATTCAATCATTTATATTTTGATAACTATATACTGTTGCATTGCTTAATGAAAAAGCAAGCAAAAAATCATATTGCAGAATATCAAAAGTCAATTTCCCTTCTACCATGCATATTGGATGGTGTTGCATTCATAAAGTACCTGTAGTGTAGTATTATTTACATTTAGCCAATATGCATAAGGTTCCCCTTCAAAATTGGTCAGAAATACATTAAAAAAAGATTTTTTTATTAAATACAATGATCAGAACTATTAATAAGTGAATGTGTCCTCTTGAAATGCAAAGTGGAAAAAATAGCATAGAAATTATTAGAAAATAGAAAAATAAGTTTAGAATTTTTTTTTCTAAGAAAACGGTTTGCCAATGGTACTTCCCGACTCCATAGTGATGAGATCTTCAAAAGTCAGTTTCTGTATTGTAGTGGTTATCACATTCGCCTAAAACACAAAAGGTCCCCAGCTCGAAACTGGGCAGAAATATGCTGTTATCTTTAGAATTTTAAAACAAGGGATTTTTGGTTGAAATGCCAAATAAAAATGCAATCATATAAAAAGTTTATTACAGAATGCCATAATGTATGTCAAAGATCATTTTTTATTGGATGGCGGGAGATGCTGCTTCCATGTAGTTTCTGTAGTGTAGTGGTTATCACATTCGCCTCACACGCGAAAGGTCCCCAGTTCGAAACTGGGCAGAAACATATTTTGTTACCTAAACACTTTGAATTCAATAATTTATATTTTGATAACTATCTACTGTTGCATTGCTCAATGAAAAAGCAAGCAAAAATCATATTGCAGAATATCAAAAGTCAATTTCCCTTCTATCAGGCATATTGGATGGTGTTGCATTCATGAAGTACCTGTAGTGTAGAGTTATTCACATTTACCCAATATGCATAAGGTCCCCCTTCAAAATTGGTCAGAAATACATTAAAAAAAGATTTTTTTTAGAAAATACAATGATCAGAATTGATAATAAGTGAATGTGTCCTCTTGAAATGCAAAGTGGAAAAATAGCGTCAAAATTATTAGAAAATAGGAAAAAAAGTTTAGAAAAAATTATATTTCTAAGAAAAGCATGTGTCATTTGTACTTCCAGACTAGATAGTGATGGGATCCACGAGAGTCAGTTTCTGTAGTGTAGTGGTTATCACGTTCGCCTAACATGCGAAAGGTCCCCAGTTTGAAACTGGGCAGAAACAATCTTTTAGCTTTAGAATTTTAAAACAATGAATTTTTGGGTTAAATGCTCAATAAAAATACAATCAGATAAAAAGTTTATTTTAGCATGCCATACTGAATGCCAAAGATCATTTTTTATTGGATGATGGTCGCAAATTTTTCATGTAGTATCTGTAGTGTAGTGATTTCATGTTTGCCTCACACGTGAAAGGTCCCCAGTTCGAAATTGGCAGAAACATATTTTGTTACCTAAACACTTTGAATTCAATAATTTATATTTTGATAACTATATACTGTTGCATTGTTTAATGAAAAAGCAAGCAAAAAAATCATATTGCAGAATATCAAAAGTCAATTTCCCTTCTACCATGCATACTGGATGGTGTTGCATTCATAAAGTACCTGTAGTGTAGTATTATTCACATTTAGCCAATATGCATAAGGTTCCCCTTCAAAATTGGTCAGAAATACATTAAAAATAGATTTTTTTATTGAATACAATGATCAGAACTATTAATAAGTGAATGTGTCCTCTTGAAATGCAAAGTGGAAAAAATAGCATAGAAATTATTAGAAAATAGAAAAATAAGTTTAGAATTTTTTTTATTAGAAAACGGTTTGCCAATGGTACTTCCCGACTCCATAGTGATGAGATCTTCAAAAGTCAGTTTCTGTATTGTAGTGGTTATCACATTCGCCTAAAACACAAAAGGTCCCCAGTTCGAAACTGGGTAGAAATATGCTGTTATCTTTAGAATTTTAAAACAAGGGATTTTTGGTTGAAATGCCAAATAAAAATGCAATCATATAAAAAGTTTATTTCAGAATGCCATAATGTATGTCAAAGATCATTTTTTATTGGATGGCGGGAGAAGCTGTTTCCATGTAGTTTCTGTAGTGTAGTGGTTATCACGTTTGCCTCACACGCGAAAGGTCCCCAGTTCGAAACTGGGCAGAAACATCATTTGTTACCTAAACACTTTGAATTCAATAATTTATATTTTGATAACTATCTACTGTTGCATTGCTCAATGAAAAAGCAAGCAATAATCATATTGCAGAATATCAAAAGTCAATTTCCCGTCTACCATGCATATTGGATGGTGTTGCATTCATGAAGTACCTGTAGTGTAGAGTTATTCACATTTAGCCAATATGCATAAGGTCCCCCTTCAAAATTGGTCAGAAATACATTAAAAAAAGATTTTTTAGAAAATACAATGATCAGAATTGATAATAAGTGAATGTGTCCTCTTGAAAAGCAAAGTGGAAAAATAGCGTCAAAATTATTCGAAAATAGGAAAAAAAGTTTAGAAAAAATTATATTTCTAAGAAAAGCATGTGTCATTTGTACTTCCAGACTAGATAGTGATGGGATCCACGAGAGTCAGTTTCTGTAGTGTAGTGGTTATCACGTTCGCCTAACACGCGAAAGGTCCCCAGTTCGAAACTGGGCAGAAACAATCTTTTAGCTTTAGAATTTTAAAACAATGAATTTTTGGGTAAAATGCTCAATAAAAATACAATCAGATAAAAAGTTTATTTTAGCATGCCATACTGAATGCCAAAGATCATTTTTTATTGGATGATGGTCGCAAATTTTTCATGTAGTATCTGTAGTGTAGTGATTTCATGTTTGCCTCACACGTGAAAGGTCCCCAGTTCGAAATTGTCAGAAACATATTTTGTTACCTAAACACTTTGAATTCAATAATTTATATTTTGATAACTATATACTGTTGCATTGCTTAATGAAAAAGCAAGCAAAAAATCATATTGCAGAATATCAAAAGTCAATTTCCCTTCTACCATGCATATTGGATGGTGTTGCATTCAGGAAGTACCTGTAGTGTAGTATTATTCACATTTAGCCAATATGCATAAGGTTCCCCTTCAAAATTGGTCAGAAATACATTAAAAAAAGATTTTTTTATTAAATACAATGATCAGAACTATTAATAAGTGAATGTGTCCTCTTGAAATGCAAAGTGGAAAAAATAGCATAGAAATTATTAGAAAATAGAAAAATAAGTTTAGAATTTTTTTTTCTAAGAAAACGGTTTGCCAATGGTACTTCCCGACTCCATAGTGATGAGATCTTCAAAAGTCAGTTTCTGTATTGTAGTGGTTATCACATTCGCCTAAAACACAAAAGGTCCCCAGTTCGAAACTGGGCAGAAATATGCTGTTATCTTTAGAATTTTAAAACAAGGGATTTTTGGTTGAAATGCCAAATAAAAATGCAATCATATAAAAAGTTTATTTCAGAATGCCATAATGTATGTCAAAGATCATTTTTTATTGGATGGCGGGAGAAGCTGTTTCCATGTAGCTTCTGTAGTGTAGTGGTTATCACGTTCGCTTCACACGCGAAAGGTCCCCAGTTCGAAACAGGGCAGAAACAACTTTTGTTACCTAAACACTTTGAATTCAATAATTTATATTTTGATAACTATCTACTGTTGCATTGCTCAATGAAAAAGCAAGCAATAATCATATTGCAGAATATCAAAAGTCAATTTCCCGTCTACCATGCATATTGGATGGTGTTGCATTCATGAAGTACCTGTAGTGTAGAGTTATTCACATTTACCCAATATGCATAAGGTCCCCCTTCAAAATTGGTCAGAAATACATTAAAAAAGATTTTTTTAGAAAATACAATGATCAGAATTGATAATAAGTGAATGTGTCCTCTTGAAAAGCAAAGTGGAAAAATAGCGTCAAAATTATTAGAAAATAGGAAAAAAAGTTTAGAAAAAATTATATTTCTAAGAAAAGCATGTGTCATTTGTACTTTCAGACTAGATAGTGATGGGATCCACAAGAGTCAGTTTCTGTAGTGTAGTGGTTATCACGTTAGCCTCACACGCGAAAGGTCCCCAGTTCGAAACTGGGCAGAAATAATCTTTTAGCTTTAGAATTTTAAAACAATGAATTTTTGGGTAAAATGCTCAATAAAAATACAATCAGATAAAAAGTTTATTTTAGCATGCCATACTGAATGCCAAAGATCATTTTTTATTGGATGATGGTCGCAAATTTTTCATGTAGTATCTGTAGTGTAGTGATTTCATGTTTGCCTCACACGTGAAAGGTCCCCAGTTCGAAATTGGCAGAAACATATTTTGTTACCTAAACACTTTGAATTCAATAATTTATATTTTGATAACTATATACTGTTGCATTGCTTAATGAAAAAGCAAGCAAAAAATCATATTGCAGAATATCAAAAGTCAATTTCCCTTCTACCATGCATATTGGATGGTGTTGCATTCATAAAGTACCTGTAGTGTAGTATTATTCACATTTAGCCAATATGCATAAGGTTCCCCTTCAAAATTGGTCAGAAATACATTAAAAATAGATTTTTTTATTAAATACAATGATCAGAACTATTAATAAGTGAATGTGTCCTCTTGAAATGCAAAGTGGAAAAAATAGCATAGAAATTATTAGAAAATAGAAAAATAAGTTTAGAATTTTTTTTTCTAAGAAAACGGTTTGCCAATGGTACTTCCCGACTCCATAGTGATGAGATCTTCAAAAGTCAGTTTCTGTATTGTAGTGGTTATCACATTCGCCTAAAACACAAAAGGTCCCCAGTTCGAAACTGGGCAGAAATATGCTGTTATCTTTAGAATTTTAAAACAAGGGATTTTTGGTTGAAATGCCAAATAAAAATGCAATCATATAAAAAGTTTATTTCCGAATGCCATAATGTATGTCAAAGATCATTTTTTATTGGATGGCGGGAGATGCTGTTTCCTTGTAGTTTCTGTAGTGTATTGGTTATCACGTTCGCCTCACACGCGAAAGGTCCCCAGTTCGAAACTGGGCAGAAACATATTTTATTACCTAAACACTTTGAATTCAATAATTTATATTTTGATAACTATCTACTGTTGCATTGCTCAATGAAAAAGCAAGCAATAATCATATTGCAGAATATCAAAAGTCAATTTCCCTTCTACCATGCATATCAGATGGTGTTGCATTCATGAAGTACCTGTAGTGTAGAGTTATTCACATTTACCCAATATGCATAAGGTCCCCCTTCAAAATTGGTCAAAAATACATTAAAAAAAGATTTTTTTTTAGAAAATACAATGATCAGAATTGATAATAAGTGAATGTGTCCTCTTGAAAAGCAAAGTGGAAAAGTAGCGTCAAAATTATTAGAAAATAGGAAAAAAAGTTTAGAAAAAATTATATTTCTAAGAAAAGCATGTGTCATTTGTACTTCCAGACTAGATAGTGATGGTATCCACGAGAGTCAGTTTCTGTAGTGTAGTGGTTATCACGTTCGCCTAACACGCGAAAGGTCCCCAGTTCGAAACTGGGCAGAAACAATCTTTTAGCTTTAGAATTTTAAAACAATGAATTTTTGGGTAAAATGCTCAATAAAAATACAATCAGATAAAAAGTTTATTTTAGCATGCCATACTGAATGCCAAAGATCATTTTTTATTGGATGATGGTCGCAAATTTTTCATGTAGTATCAGTAGTGTAGTGATTTCATGTTTGCCTCACACGTGAAAGGTCCCCAGTTCGAAATTGGCAGAAACATATTTTGTTACCTAAACACTTTGAATTCAATAATTTATATTTTGATAACTATATACTGTTGCATTGCTTAATGAAAAAGCAAGCAAAAAATCATATTGCAGAATATCAAAAGTCAATTTCCCTTCTACCATGCATATTGGATGGTGTTGCATCCATAAAGTACCTGTAGTGTAGTATTATTCACATTTAGCCAATATGCATAAGGTTCCCCTTCAAAATTGGTCAGAAATACATTAAAAATAGATTTTTTTATTAAATACAATGATCAGAACTATTAATAAGTGAATGTGTCCTCTTGAAATGCAAAGTGGAAAAAATAGCATAGAAATTATTAGAAAATAGAAAAATAAGTTTAGAAATTTTTTTTCTAAGAAAACGGTTTGCCAATGGTACTTCCCGACTCCATAGTGATGAGATCTTCAAAAGTCAGTTTCTGTATTGTAGTGGTTATCACATTCGCCTAAAACACAAAAGGTCCCCAGTTTGAAACTGGGCAGAAATATGCTGTTATCTTTAGAATTTTAAAACAAGGGATTTTTGGTTGAAATGCCAAATAAAAATGCAATCATATAAAAAGTTTATTTCAGAATGCCATAATGTATGTCAAAGATCATTTTTTATTGGATGGCGGGAGATGCTGTTTCCAAGTAGTTTCCGTAGTGTAGTGGTTATCACGTTCTCCTCACACGCGAAAGGTCCCCAGTTCGAAACTGGGCAGAAGCATATTTTGTTACCTAAACACTTTGAATTCAATAATTTATATTTTGATAACTATCTACTGTTGCATTGCTCAATGAAAAAGCAAGCAAAAATCATATTGCAGAATATCAAAAGTCAATTTCCCTTCTATCATGCATATTGGATGGTGTTGCATTCATGAAGTACCTGTAGTGTAGAGTTATTCACATTTACCTAATATGCATAAGGTCCCCCGTCAAAATTGGTCAGAAATACATTAAAAAAAAAAGATTTTTTTAGTAAATACAATGATCAGAATTGATAATAAGTGAATGTGTCCTCTTGAAATGCAAAGTGGAAAAATAGCGTCAAAATTATTAGAAAATAGGAAAAAAAGTTTAGAAAAAATTATATTTCTAAGAAAAGCATGTGTCATTTGTACTTCCAGACTAGATAGTGATGGGATCCACGAGAGTCAGTTTCTGTAGTGTAGTGGTTATCACGTTCGCCTAACACGCGAAAGGTCCCCAGTTCGAAACTGGGTAGAAACAATCTTTTAGCTTTAGAATTTTAAAACAATGAATTTTTGGGTAAAATGCTCAATAAAAATACAATCAGATAAAAAGTTTATTTTAGCATGCCATACTGAATGCCAAAGATCATTTTTTATTGGATGATGGTCGCAAATTTTTCATGTAGTATCTGTAGTGTAGTGATTTCATGTTTGCCTCACACGTGAAAGGTCCCCAGTTCGAAATTGGCAGAAACATATTTTGTTACCTAAACACTTTGAATTCAATAATTTATATTTTGATAACTATCTACTGTTGCATTGCTCAATGAAAAAGCAAGCAATAATCATATTGCAGAATATCAAAAGTCAATTTCCCTTCTACCATGCATATTGGATGGTGTTGCATTCATGAAGTACCTGTAGTGTAGAGTTATTCACATTTACCCAATATGCATAAGGTCCCCCTTCAAAATTGGTCAGAAATACATTAAAAAAAGATTTTTTTTAGAAAATACAATGATCAGAATTGATAATAAGTGAATGTGTCCTCTTGAAAAGCAAAGTGGAAAAATAGCGTCAAAATTATTAGAAAATAGGAAAAAAAGTTTAGAAAAAATTATATTTCTAAGAAAAGCATGTGTCATTTGTACTTCCAGACTAGATAGTGATGAGATCCACGAGACTCAGTTTCTGTAGTGTAGTGGTTATCACGTTCGCCTAACACGCGAAAGGTCCCCAGTTCGAAACTCAGCAGAAACAATCTTTTAGCTTTAGAATTTTAAAACAATGAATTTTTGGGTAAAATGCTCAATAAAAATACAATCAGATAAAAAGTTTATTTTAGCATGCCATACTGAATGCCAAAGATCATTTTTTATTGGATGATGGTCGCAAATTTTTCATGTAGTATCTGTAGTGTAGTGATTTCATGTTTGCCTCACACATGAAAGGTCCCCAGTTCGAAATTGGCAGAAACATATTTTGTTACCTAAACACTTTGAATTCAATCATTTATATTTTGATAACTATATACTGTTGCATTGCTTAATGAAAAAGCAAGCAAAAAATCATATTGCAGAATATCAAAAGTCAATTTCCCTTCTACCATGCATATTGGATGGTGTTGCATTCATAAAGTACCTGTAGTGTAGTATTATTTACATTTAGCCAATATGCATAAGGTTCCCCTTCAAAATTGGTCAGAAATACATTAAAAAAAGATTTTTTTATTAAATACAATGATCAGAACTATTAATAA
Organism: Pseudophryne corroboree; assembly: GCF_028390025.1. NCBI lineage: Eukaryota > Metazoa > Chordata > Amphibia > Anura > Myobatrachidae > Pseudophryne > Pseudophryne corroboree. The sequence continues at coordinate 25,681,944 of NC_086447.1, read as the reverse complement.
GTGAATGTGTCCTCTTGAAATGCAAAGTGGAAAAAATAGCATAGAAATTATTAGAAAATAGAAAAATAAGTTTAGAATTTTTTTTTCTAAGAAAACGGTTTGCCAATGGTACTTCCCGACTCCATAGTGATGAGATCTTCAAAAGTCAGTTTCTGTATTGTAGTGGTTATCACATTCGCCTAAAACACAAAAGGTCCCCAGCTCGAAACTGGGCAGAAATATGCTGTTATCTTTAGAATTTTAAAACAAGGGATTTTTGGTTGAAATGCCAAATAAAAATGCAATCATATAAAAAGTTTATTACAGAATGCCATAATGTATGTCAAAGATCATTTTTTATTGGATGGCGGGAGATGCTGCTTCCATGTAGTTTCTGTAGTGTAGTGGTTATCACATTCGCCTCACACGCGAAAGGTCCCCAGTTCGAAACTGGGCAGAAACATATTTTGTTACCTAAACACTTTGAATTCAATAATTTATATTTTGATAACTATCTACTGTTGCATTGCTCAATGAAAAAGCAAGCAAAAATCATATTGCAGAATATCAAAAGTCAATTTCCCTTCTATCAGGCATATTGGATGGTGTTGCATTCATGAAGTACCTGTAGTGTAGAGTTATTCACATTTACCCAATATGCATAAGGTCCCCCTTCAAAATTGGTCAGAAATACATTAAAAAAAGATTTTTTTTAGAAAATACAATGATCAGAATTGATAATAAGTGAATGTGTCCTCTTGAAATGCAAAGTGGAAAAATAGCGTCAAAATTATTAGAAAATAGGAAAAAAGTTTAGAAAAATTTATATTTCTAAGAAAAGCATGTGTCATTTGTACTTCCAGACTAGATAGTGATGGGTTCCACGAGAGTCAGTTTCTGTAGTGTTGTGGTTATCACGTTTGCCTAACATGCGAAAGGTCCCCAGTTCGAAACTGGGCAGAAACAATCTTTTAGCTTTAGAATTTTAAAACAATGAATTTTTGGGTAAAATGCTCAATAAAAATACAATCAGATAAAAAGTTTATTTTAGCATGCCATACTGAATGCCAAAGATCATTTTTTTATTGGATGATGGTCGCAAATTTTTCATGTAGTATCTGTAGTGTAGTGATTTCATGTTTGCCTCACACGTGAAAGGTCCCCAGTTCGAAATTGGCAGAAACATATTTTGTTACCTAAACACTTTGAATTCAATAATTTATATTTTGATAACTATCTACTGTTGCATTGCTCAATGAAAAAGCAAGCAATAATCATATTGCAGAATATCAAAAGTCAATTTCCCTTCTACCATGCATATTGGATGGTGTTGCATTTATGAAGTACCTGTAGTGTAGAGTTATTCACATTTACCCAATATGCATAAGGTTCCCCTTCAAAATTGGTCAGAAATACATTAAAAATAGATTTTTTTATTAAATACAATGATCAGAACTATTAATAAGTGAATGTGTCCTCTTGAAATGCAAAGTGGAAAAAATAGCATAGAAATTATTAGAAAATAGAAAAATAAGTTTAGAATTTTTTTTTCTAAGAAAACGGTTTGCCAATGGTACTTCCCGACTCCATAGTGATGAGATCTTCAAAAGTCAGTTTCTGTATTGTAGTGGTTATCACATTCGCCTAAAACACAAAAGGTCCCCAGTTCGAAACTGGGCAGAAATATGCTGTTATCTTTAGCATTTTAAAACAAGGGATTTTTGGTTGAAATGCCAAATAAAAATGCAATCATATAAAAAGTTTATTTCAGAATGCCATAATGTATGTCAAAGATCATTTTTTATTGGATGGCGGGAGATGCTGTTTCCATGTAGTTTCTGTAGTGTAGTGGTTATCATGTTCGCCTCACACGCGAAAGGTCCCCAGTTCGAAACTGGGCAGAAACATATTTTGTTACCTAAACACTTTGAATTCAATAATTAATATTTTGATAACTATCTACTGTTGCATTGCTCAATGAAAAAGCAAGCAATAATCATATTGTAGAATATCAAAAGTCAATTTCCCTTCTATCATGCATATTGGATGGTGTTGCATTCATGAAGTACCTGTAGTGTAGAGTTATTCATATTTACCCAATATGCATAAGGTCCCCCGTCAAAATTGGTCAGAAATACATTAAAAAAAAAGATTTTTTTTTAGTAAATACAGTGATCAGAATTGATAATAAGTGAATGTGTCCTCTTGAAATGCAAAGTGGAAAAATAGCGTCAAAATTATTAGAAAATAGGAAAAAAGTTTAGAAAAAATTATATTTCTAAGAAAAGCATGTGTCATTTGTGCTTCCAGACTAGATAGTGATGGGATTCACGCGAGTCAGTTTCTGTAGTGTAGTGGTTATCACGTTCGCCTAACATGCGGAAGGTCCCCAGTTCGAAACTGGGCAGAAACAATCTTTTAGCTTTAGAATTTTAAAACAATGAATTTTTGGGTAAAATGCTCAATAAAAATACAATCAGATAAAAAGTTTATTTTAGCATGCCATACTGAATGCCAAAGATCATTTTTTATTGGATGATGGTCGCAAATTTTTCATGTAGTATCTGTAGTGTAGTGATTTCATGTTTGCCTCACACGTGAAAGGTCCCCAGTTCAAAATTGGCAGAAACATATTTTGTTACCTAAACACTTTGAATTCAATAATTTATATTTTGATAACTATCTACTGTTGCATTGCTCAATGAAAAAGCAAGCAAAAATCATATTGCAGAATATCAAAAGTCAATTTCCCTTCTATCATGCATATTGGATGGTGTTGCATTCATGAAGTACCTGTAGTGTAGAGTTATTCACATTTACCCAATATGCATAAGGTCCCCCGTCAAAATTGGTCAGAAATACATTAAAAAAAAAGATTTTTTTAGTAAATACAATGATCAGAATTGATAATAAGTGAATGTGTCCTCTTGAAATGCAAAGTGAAAAAATAGCGTCAAAATTATTAGAAAATAGGAAAAAAGTTTAGAAAAAATTATATTTCTAAGAAAAGCATGTGTCATTTGTACTTCCAGACTAGATAGTGATAGGATTCACGCGAGTCAGTTTCTGTAGTGTAGTGGTTATCACGTTCGCCTAACATGCGAAAGGTCCCCAGTTCGAAACTGGGCAGAAACAATCTTTTAGCTTTAGAATTTTAAAACAATGAATTTTTGGGTAAAATGCTCAATAAAAATACAATCAGATAAAAAGTTTATTTTAGCATGCCATACTGAATGCCAAAGATCATTTTTTATTGGATGATGGTCGCAAATTTTTCATGTAGTATCTGTAGTGTAGTGATTTCATGTTTGCCTCACACGTGAAAGGTCCCCAGTTTGAAATTGGCAGAAACATATTTTGTTACCTAAACACTTTGAATTCAATAATTTATATTTTGATAACTATCTACTGTTGCATTGCTCAATGAAAAAGCAAGCAATAATCATATTGCAGAATATCAAAAGTCAATTTCCCTTCTACCATGCATATTGGATGGTGTTGCATTCATGAAGTACCTGTAGTGTAGAGTTATTCACATTTACCCAATATGCATAAGGTCCCCCTTCAAAATTGGTCAAAAATACATTAAAAAAAGATTTTTTTTAGAAAATACAATGATCAGAATTGATAATAAGTGAATGTGTCCTCTTGAAAAGCAAAGTGGAAAAATAGCATCAAAATTATTAGAAAATAGGAAAAAAAGTTTAGAAAAAATTATATTTCTAAGAAAAGCATGTGTCATTTGTACTTCCAGACTAGATAGTGATGGGATCCACGAGAGTCAGTTTCTGTAGTGTAGTGGTTATCACGTTCGCCTAACATGCGAAAGGTCCCCAGTTCGAAACTGGGCAGAAACAATCTTTTAGCTTTAGAATTTTAAAACAATGAATTTTTGGGTAAAATGCTCAATAAAAATACAATCAGATAAAAAGTTTATTTTAGCATGCCATACTGAATGCCAAAGATCATTTTTTTATTGGATGATGGTCGCAAATTTTTCATGTAGTATCTGTAGTGTAGTGATTTCATGTTTGCCTCACACGTGAAAGGTCCCCAGTTCGAAATTGGCAGAAACATATTTTGTTACCTAAACACTTTGAATTCAATAATTTATATTTTGATAACTATCTACTGTTGCATTGCTCAATGAAAAAGCAAGCAATAATCATATTGCAGAATATCAAAAGTCAATTTCCCTTCTACCATGCATATTGGATGGTGTTGCATTTATGAAGTACCTGTAGTGTAGAGTTATTCACATTTACCCAATATGCATAAGGTTCCCCTTCAAAATTGGTCAGAAATACATTAAAAATAGATTTTTTTATTAAATACAATGATCAGAACTATTAATAAGTGAATGTGTCCTCTTGAAATGCAAAGTGGAAAAAATAGCATAGAAATTATTAGAAAATAGAAAAATAAGTTTAGAATTTTTTTTTCTAAGAAAACGGTTTGCCAATGGTACTTCCCGACTCCATAGTGATGAGATCTTCAAAAGTCAGTTTCTGTATTGTAGTGGTTATCACATTCGCCTAAAACACAAAAGGTCCCCAGTTCGAAACTGGGCAGAAATATGCTGTTATCTTTAGCATTTTAAAACAAGGGATTTTTGGTTGAAATGCCAAATAAAAATGCAATCATATAAAAAGTTTATTTCAGAATGCCATAATGTATGTCAAAGATCATTTTTTATTGGATGGCGGGAGATGCTGTTTCCATGTAGTTTCTGTAGTGTAGTGGTTATCATGTTCGCCTCACACGCGAAAGGTCCCCAGTTCGAAACTGGGCAGAAACATATTTTGTTACCTAAACACTTTGAATTCAATAATTAATATTTTGATAACTATCTACTGTTGCATTGCTCAATGAAAAAGCAAGCAATAATCATATTGCAGAATATCAAAAGTCAATTTCCCTTCTATCATGCATATTGGATGGTGTTGCATTCATGAAGTACCTGTAGTGTAGAGTTATTCATATTTACCCAATATGCATAAGGTCCCCCGTCAAAATTGGTCAGAAATACATTAAAAAAAAAGATTTTTTTTTAGTAAATACAGTGATCAGAATTGATAATAAGTGAATGTGTCCTCTTGAAATGCAAAGTGGAAAAATAGCGTCAAAATTATTAGAAAATAGGAAAAAAGTTTAGAAAAAATTATATTTCTAAGAAAAGCATGTGTCATTTGTGCTTCCAGACTAGATAGTGATGGGATTCACGCGAGTCAGTTTCTGTAGTGTAGTGGTTATCACGTTCGCCTAACATGCGGAAGGTCCCCAGTTCGAAACTGGGCAGAAACAATCTTTTAGCTTTAGAATTTTAAAACAATGAATTTTTGGGTAAAATGCTCAATAAAAATACAATCAGATAAAAAGTTTATTTTAGCATGCCATACTGAATGCCAAAGATCATTTTTTATTGGATGATGGTCGCAAATTTTTCATGTAGTATCTGTAGTGTAGTGATTTCATGTTTGCCTCACACGTGAAAGGTCCCCAGTTCAAAATTGGCAGAAACATATTTTGTTACCTAAACACTTTGAATTCAATAATTTATATTTTGATAACTATCTACTGTTGCATTGCTCAATGAAAAAGCAAGCAAAAATCATATTGCAGAATATCAAAAGTCAATTTCCCTTCTATCATGCATATTGGATGGTGTTGCATTCATGAAGTACCTGTAGTGTAGAGTTATTCACATTTACCCAATATGCATAAGGTCCCCCGTCAAAATTGGTCAGAAATACATTAAAAAAAAAGATTTTTTTAGTAAATACAATGATCAGAATTGATAATAAGTGAATGTGTCCTCTTGAAATGCAAAGTGAAAAAATAGCGTCAAAATTATTAGAAAATAGGAAAAAAGTTTAGAAAAAATTATATTTCTAAGAAAAGCATGTGTCATTTGTACTTCCAGACTAGATAGTGATAGGATTCACGCGAGTCAGTTTCTGTAGTGTAGTGGTTATCACGTTCGCCTAACATGCGAAAGGTCCCCAGTTCGAAACTGGGCAGAAACAATCTTTTAGCTTTAGAATTTTAAAACAATGAATTTTTGGGTAAAATGCTCAATAAAAATACAATCAGATAAAAAGTTTATTTTAGCATGCCATACTGAATGCCAAAGATCATTTTTTATTGGATGATGGTCGCAAATTTTTCATGTAGTATCTGTAGTGTAGTGATTTCATGTTTGCCTCACACGTGAAAGGTCCCCAGTTTGAAATTGGCAGAAACATATTTTGTTACCTAAACACTTTGAATTCAATAATTTATATTTTGATAACTATCTACTGTTGCATTGCTCAATGAAAAAGCAAGCAATAATCATATTGCAGAATATCAAAAGTCAATTTCCCTTCTACCATGCATATTGGATGGTGTTGCATTCATGAAGTACCTGTAGTGTAGAGTTATTCACATTTACCCAATATGCATAAGGTCCCCCTTCAAAATTGGTCAAAAATACATTAAAAAAAGATTTTTTTTAGAAAATACAATGATCAGAATTGATAATAAGTGAATGTGTCCTCTTGAAAAGCAAAGTGGAAAAATAGCATCAAAATTATTAGAAAATAGGAAAAAAAGTTTAGAAAAAATTATATTTCTAAGAAAAGCATGTGTCATTTGTACTTCCAGACTAGATAGTGATGGGATCCACGAGAGTCAGTTTCTGTAGTGTAGTGGTTATCACGTTCGCCTAACATGCGAAAGGTCCCCAGTTCGAAACTGGGCAGAAACAATCTTTTAGCTTTAGAATTTTAAAACAATGAATTTTTGGGTAAAATGCTCAATAAAAATACAATCAGATAAAAAGTTTATTTTAGCATGCCATACTGAATGCCAAAGATCATTTTTTATTGGATGATGGTCGCAAATTTTTCATGTAGTATCTGTAGTGTAGTGATTTCATGTTTGCCTCACACGTGAAAGGTCCCCAGTTCGAAATTGGCAGAAACATATTTTGTTACCTAAACACTTTGAATTCAATAATTTATATTTTGATAACTATCTACTGTTGCATTGCTCAATGAAAAAGCAAGCAATAATCATATTGCAGAATATCAAAAGTCAATTTCCCTTCTACCATGCATATTGGATGGTGTTGCATTTATGAAGTACCTGTAGTGTAGAGTTATTCACATTTACCCAATATGCATAAGGTTCCCCTTCAAAATTGGTCAGAAATACATTAAAAATAGATTTTTTTATTAAATACAATGATCAGAACTATTAATAAGTGAATGTGTCCTCTTGAAATGCAAAGTGGAAAAAATAGCATAGAAATTATTAGAAAATAGAAAAATAAGTTTAGAATTTTTTTTTCTAAGAAAACGGTTTGCCAATGGTACTTCCCGACTCCATAGTGATGAGATCTTCAAAAGTCAGTTTCTGTATTGTAGTGGTTATCACATTCGCCTAAAACACAAAAGGTCCCCAGTTCGAAACTGGGCAGAAATATGCTGTTATCTTTAGCATTTTAAAACAAGGGATTTTTGGTTGAAATGCCAAATAAAAATGCAATCATATAAAAAGTTTATTTCAGAATGCCATAATGTATGTCAAAGATCATTTTTTATTGGATGGCGGGAGATGTTGTTTCCATGTAGTTTCTGTAGTGTAGTGGTTATCATGTTCGCCTCACACGCGAAAGGTCCCCAGTTCGAAACTGGGCAGAAACATATTTTGTTACCTAAACACTTTGAATTCAATAATTAATATTTTGATAACTATCTACTGTTGCATTGCTCAATGAAAAAGCAAGCAATAATCATATTGCAGAATATCAAAAGTCAATTTCCCTTCTATCATGCATATTGGATGGTGTTGCATTCATGAAGTACCTGTAGTGTAGAGTTATTCATATTTACCCAATATGCATAAGGTCCCCCGTCAAAATTGGTCAGAAATACATTAAAAAAAAAGATTTTTTTTTTTAGTAAATACAGTGATCAGAATTGATAATAAGTGAATGTGTCCTCTTGAAATGCAAAGTGGAAAAATAGCGTCAAAATTATTAGAAAATAGGAAAAAAGATTAGAAAAAATTATATTTCTAAGAAAAGCATGTGTCATTTGTGCTTCCAGACTAGATAGTGATGGGATTCACGCGAGTCAGTTTCTGTAGTGTAGTGGTTATCACGTTCGCCTAACATGCGGAAGGTCCCCAGTTCGAAACTGGGCAGAAACAATCTTTTAGCTTTAGAATTTTAAAACAATGAATTTTTGGGTAAAATGCTCAATAAAAATACAATCAGATAAAAAGTTTATTTTAGCATGCCATACTGAATGCCAAAGATCATTTTTTATTGGATGATGGTCGCAAATTTTTCATGTAGTATCTGTAGTGTAGTGATTTCATGTTTGCCTCACACGTGAAAGGTCCCCAGTTCAAAATTGGCAGAAACATATTTTGTTACCTAAACACTTTGAATTCAATAATTTATATTTTGATAACTATCTACTGTTGCATTGCTCAATGAAAAAGCAAGCAAAAATCATATTGCAGAATATCAAAAGTCAATTTCCCTTCTACCATGCATATTGGATGGTGTTGCATTCATGAAGTACCTGTAGTGTAGAGTTATTCACATTTACCCAATATGCATAAGGTCCCCCTTCAAAATTGGTCAAAAATACATTAAAAAAAGATTTTTTTTAGAAAATACAATGATCAGAATTGATAATAAGTGAATGTGTCCTCTTGAAAAGCAAAGTGGAAAAATAGCATCAAAATTATTAGAAAATAGGAAAAAAAGTTTAGAAAAAATTATATTTCTAAGAAAAGCATGTGTCATTTGTACTTCCAGACTAGATAGTGATGGGATCCACGAGAGTCAGTTTCTGTAGTGTAGTGGTTATCACGTTCGCCTGACATGCGAAAGGTCCCCAGTTCGAAACTGGGCAGAAACAATCTTTTAGCTTTAGAATTTTAAAACAATGAATTTTTGGGTAAAATGCTCAATAAAAATACAATCAGATAAAAAGTTTATTTTAGCATGCCATACTGAATGCCAAAGATCATTTTTTATTGGATGATGGTCGCAAATTTTTCATGTAGTATCTGTAGTGTAGTGATTTCATGTTTGCCTCACACGTGAAAGGTCCCCAGTTTGAAATTGGCAGAAACATATTTTGTTACCTAAACACTTTGAATTCAATAATTTATATTTTGATAACTATATACTGTTGCATTGCTTAATGAAAAAGCAAGCAAAAAATCATATTGCAGAATATCAAAAGCCAATTTCCCTTCTACCATGCATATTGGATGGTGTTGCATTCATAAAGTACCTGTAGTGTAGTATTATTCACATTTAGCCAATATGCATAAGGTTCCCCTTCAAAATTGGTCAGAAATACATTAAAAATAGATTTTTTTATTAAATACAATGATCAGAACTATTAATAAGTGAATGTGTCCTCTTGAAATGCAAAGTGGAAAAAATAGCATAGAAATTATTAGAAAATAGAAAAATAAGTTTAGAAATTTTTTTTCTAAGAAAACGGTTTGCCAATGGTACTTCCCAACTCCATAGTGATGAGATCTTCAAAAGTCAGTTTCTGTATTGTAGTGGTTATCACATTCGCCTAAAACACAAAAGGTCCCCAGTTCGAAACTGGGCAGAAATATGCTGTTATCTTTAGAATTTTAAAACAAGGGATTTTTGGTTGAAATGCCAAATAAAAATGCAATCATATAAAAAGTTTATTTCAGAATGCCATAATGTATGTCAAAGATCATTTTTTATTGGATGGCGGGAGATGCTGTTTCCATGTAGTTTCTGTAGTGTAGTGGTTATCATGTTCGCCTCACACGCGAAAGGTCCCCAGTTTGAAACTGGGCAGAAACATATTTTGTTACCTAAACACTTTGAATTCAATAATTTATATTTTGATAACTATCTACTGTTGCATTGCTCAATGAAAAAGCAAGCAATAATCATATTGCAGAATATCAAAAGTCAATTTCCCTTCTATCATGCATATTGGATGGTGTTGCATTCATGAAGTACCTGTAGTGTAGAGTTATTCATATTTACCCAATATGCATAAGGTCCCCCGTCAAAATTGGTCAGAAATACATTAAAAAAAAAGATATTTTTTTTAGTAAATACAGTGATCAGAATTGATAATAAGTGAATGTGTCCTCTTGAAATGCAAAGTGGAAAAATAGCGTCAAAATTATTAGAAAATAGGAAAAAAGTTTAGAAAAAATTATATTTCTAAGAAAAGCATGTGTCATTTGTACTTCCAGACTAGATAGTGATGGGATTCACGCGAGTCAGTTTCTGTAGTGTAGTGGTTATCACGTTCGCCTAACATGCGGAAAGTCCCCAGTTCGAAACTGGGCAGAAACAATCTTTTAGCTTTAGAATTTTAAAACAATGAATTTTTGGGTAAAATGCTCAATAAAAATACAATCAGATAAAAAGTTTATTTTAGCATGCCATACTGAATGCCAAAGATCATTTTTTATTGGATGATGGTCGCAAATTTTTCATGTAGTATCTGTAGTGTAGTGATTTCATGTTTGCTACACACGTGAAAGGTCCCCAGTTCAAAATTGGCAGAAACATATTTTGTTACCTAAACACTTTGAATTCAATAATTTATATTTTGATAACTATCTACTGTTGCATTGCTCAATGAAAAAGCAAGCAAAAATCATATTGCAGAATATCAAAAGTCAATTTCCCTTCTATCATGCATATTGGATGGTGTTGCATTCATGAAGTACCTGTAGTGTAGAGTTATTCACATTTACCCAATATGCATAAGGTCCCCCGTCAAAATTGGTCAGAAATACATTAAAAAAAAAGATTTTTTTAGTAAATACAATGATCAGAATTGATAATAAGTGAATGTGTCCTCTTGAAATGCAAAGTGGAAAAATAGCGTCAAAATTATTAGAAAATAGGAAAAAAGTTTAGAAAAAATTATATTTCTAAGAAAAGCATGTGTCATTTGTACTTCCAGACTAGATAGTGATGGGATTCACGCGAGTCAGTTTCTGTAGTGTAGTGGTTATCACGTTCGCCTAACATGCGAAAGGTCCCCAGTTCGAAACTGGGCAGAAACAATCTTTCAGCTTTAGAATTTTAAAACAATGAATTTTTGGGTAAAATGCTCAATAAAAATACAATCAGATAAAAAGTTTATTTTAGCATGCCATACTGAATGCCAAAGATCATTTTTTATTGGATGATGGTCGCAAATTTTTCATGTAGTATCTGTAGTGTAGTGATTTCATGTTTGCCTCACACGTGAAAGGTCCCCAGTTTGAAATTGGCAGAAACATATTTTGTTACCTAAACACTTTGAATTCAATAATTTATATTTTGATAACTATCTACTGTTGCATTGCTCAATGAAAAAGCAAGCAATAATCATATTGCAGAATATCAAAAGTCAATTTCCCTTCTACCATGCATATTGGATGGTGTTGCATTCATGAAGTACCTGTAGTGTAGAGTTATTCACATTTACCCAATATGCATAAGGTCCCCCTTCAAAATTGGTCAAAAATACATTAAAAAAAGATTTTTTTTAGAAAATACAATGATCAGAATTGATAATAAGTGAATGTGTCCTCTTGAAAAGCAAAGTGGAAAAATAGCATCAAAATTATTAGAAAATAGGAAAAAAAGTTTAGAAAAAATTATATTTCTAAGAAAAGCATGTGTCATTTGTACTTCCAGACTAGATAGTGATGAGATCCACGAGAGTCAGTTTCTGTAGTGTAGTGGTTATCACGTTCGCCTAACATGCGAAAGGTCCCCAGTTCGAAACTGGGCAGAAACAATCTTTTAGCTTTAGAATTTTAAAACAATGAATTTTTGGGTAAAATGCTCAATAAAAATACAATCAGATAAAAAGTTTATTTTAGCATGCCATACTGAATGCCAAAGATCATTTTTTATTGGATGATGGTCGCAAATTTTTCATGTAGTATCTGTAGTGTAGTGATTTCATGTTTGCCTCACACGTGAAAGGTCCCCAGTTCGAAATTGGCAGAAACATATTTTGTTACCTAAACACTTTGAATTCAATAATTTATATTTTGATAACTATCTACTGTTGCATTGCTCAATGAAAAAGCAAGCAATAATCATATTGCAGAATATCAAAAGTCAATTTCCCTTCTACCATGCATATTGGATGGTGTTGCATTTATGAAGTACCTGTAGTGTAGAGTTATTCACATTTACCCAATATGCATAAGGTTCCCCTTCAAAATTGGTCAGAAATACATTAAAAATAGATTTTTTTATTAAATACAATGATCAGAACTATTAATAAGTGAATGTGTCCTCTTGAAATGCAAAGTGGAAAAAATAGCATAGAAATTATTAGAAAATAGAAAAATAAGTTTAGAATTTTTTTTTCTAAGAAAACGGTTTGCCAATGGTACTTCCCGACTCCATAGTGATGAGATCTTCAAAAGTCAGTTTCTGTATTGTAGTGGTTATCACATTCGCCTAAAACACAAAAGGTCCCCAGTTCGAAACTGGGCAGAAATATGCTGTTATCTTTAGCATTTTAAAACAAGGGATTTTTGGTTGAAATGCCAAATAAAAATGCAATCATATAAAAAGTTTATTTCAGAATGCCATAATGTATGTCAAAGATCATTTTTTATTGGATGGCGGGAGATGTTGTTTCCATGTAGTTTCTGTAGTGTAGTGGTTATCATGTTCGCCTCACACGCGAAAGGTCCCCAGTTCGAAACTGGGCAGAAACATATTTTGTTACCTAAACACTTTGAATTCAATAATTAATATTTTGATAACTATCTACTGTTGCATTGCTCAATGAAAAAGCAAGCAATAATCATATTGCAGAATATCAAAAGTCAATTTCCCTTCTATCATGCATATTGGATGGTGTTGCATTCATGAAGTACCTGTAGTGTAGAGTTATTCATATTTACCCAATATGCATAAGGTCCCCCGTCAAAATTGGTCAGAAATACATTAAAAAAAAAGATTTTTTTTTAGTAAATACAGTGATCAGAATTGATAATAAGTGAATGTGTCCTCTTGAAATGCAAAGTGGAAAAATAGCGTCAAAATTATTAGAAAATAGGAAAAAAGTTTAGAAAAAATTATATTTCTAAGAAAAGCATGTGTCATTTGTGCTTCCAGACTAGATAGTGATGGGATTCACGCGAGTCAGTTTCTGTAGTGTAGTGGTTATCACGTTCGCCTAACATGCGGAAGGTCCCCAGTTCGAAACTGGGCAGAAACAATCTTTTAGCTTTAGAATTTTAAAACAATGAATTTTTGGGTAAAATGCTCAATAAAAATACAATCAGATAAAAAGTTTATTTTAGCATGCCATACTGAATGCCAAAGATCATTTTTTATTGGATGATGGTCGCAAATTTTTCATGTAGTATCTGTAGTGTAGTGATTTCATGTTTGCCTCACACGTGAAAGGTCCCCAGTTCAAAATTGGCAGAAACATATTTTGTTACCTAAACACTTTGAATTCAATAATTTATATTTTGATAACTATCTACTGTTGCATTGCTCAATGAAAAAGCAAGCAAAAATCATATTGCAGAATATCAAAAGTCAATTTCCCTTCTATCATGCATATTGGATGGTGTTGCATTCATGAAGTACCTGTAGTGTAGAGTTATTCACATTTACCCAATATGCATAAGGTCCCCCGTCAAAATTGGTCAGAAATACATAAAAAAAAAGATTTTTTTAGTAAATACAATGATCAGAATTGATAATAAGTGAATGTGTCCTCTTGAAATGCAAAGTGAAAAAATAGCGTCAAAATTATTAGAAAATAGGAAAAAAGTTTAGAAAAAATTATATTTCTAAGAAAAGCATGTGTCATTTGTACTTCCAGACTAAATAGTGATGGGATTCACGCGAGTCAGTTTCTGTAGTGTAGTGGTTATCACGTTCGCCTAACATGCGAAAGGTCCCCAGTTCGAAACTGGGCAGAAACAATCTTTTAGCTTTAGAATTTTAAAACAATGAATTTTTGGGTAAAATGCTCAATAAAAATACAATCAGATAAAAAGTTTATTTTAGCATGCCATACTGAATGCCAAAGATCATTTTTTATTGGATGATGGTCGCAAATTTTTCATGTAGTATCTGTAGTGTAGTGATTTCATGTTTGCCTCACACGTGAAAGGTCCCCAGTTTGAAATTGGCAGAAACATATTTTGTTACCTAAACACTTTGAATTCAATAATTTATATTTTGATAACTATCTACTGTTGCATTGCTCAATGAAAAAGCAAGCAATAATCATATTGCAGAATATCAAAAGTCAATTTCCCTTCTACCATGCATATTGGATGGTGTTGCATTCATGAAGTACCTGTAGTGTAGAGTTATTCACATTTACCCAATATGCATAAGGTCCCCCTTCAAAATTGGTCAAAAATACATTAAAAAAAGATTTTTTTTAGAAAATACAATGATCAGAATTGATAATAAGTGAATGTGTCCTCTTGAAAAGCAAAGTGGAAAAATAGCATCAAAATTATTAGAAAATAGGAAAAAAAGTTTAGAAAAAATTATATTTCTAAGAAAAGCATGTGTCATTTGTACTTCCAGACTAGATAGTGATGGGATCCACGAGAGTCAGTTTCTGTAGTGTAGTGGTTATCACGTTCGCCTGACATGCGAAAGGTCCCCAGTTCGAAACTGGGCAGAAACAATCTTTTAGCTTTAGAATTTTAAAACAATGAATTTTTGGGTAAAATGCTCAATAAAAATACAATCAGATAAAAAGTTTATTTTAGCATGCCATACTGAATGCCAAAGATCATTTTTTATTGGATGATGGTCGCAAATTTTTCATGTAGTATCTGTAGTGTAGTGATTTCATGTTTGCCTCACACGTGAAAGGTCCCCAGTTCAAAATTGGCAGAAACATATTTTGTTACCTAAACACTTTGAATTCAATAATTTATATTTTGATAACTATATACTGTTGCATTGCTTAATGAAAAAGCAAGCAAAAAATCATATTGCAGAATATCAAAAGCCAATTTCCCTTCTACCATGCATATTGGATGGTGTTGCATTCATAAAGTACCTGTAGTGTAGTATTATTCACATTTAGCCAATATGCATAAGGTTCCCCTTCAAAATTGGTCAGAAATACATTAAAAATAGATTTTTTTATTAAATACAATGATCAGAACTATTAATAAGTGAATGTGTCCTCTTGAAATGCAAAGTGGAAAAAATAGCATAGAAATTATTAGAAAATAGAAAAATAAGTTTAGAATTTTTTTTTCTAAGAAAACGGTTTGCCAATGGTACTTCCCAACTCCATAGTGATGAGATCTTCAAAAGTCAGTTTCTGTATTGTAGTGGTTATCACATTCGCCTAAAACACAAAAGGTCCCCAGTTCGAAACTGGGCAGAAATATGCTGTTATCTTTAGAATTTTAAAACAAGGGATTTTTGGTTGAAATGCCAAATAAAAATGCAATCATATAAAAAGTTTATTTCAGAATGCCATAATGTATGTCAAAGATCATTTTTTATTGGATGGCGGGAGATGCTGTTTCCATGTAGTTTCTGTAGTGTAGTGGTTATCATGTTCGCCTCACACGCGAAAGGTCCCCAGTTCGAAACTGGGCAGAAACATATTTTGTTACCTAAACACTTTGAATTCAATAATTTATATTTTGATAACTATCTACTGTTGCATTGCTCAATGAAAAAGCAAGCAATAATCATATTGCAGAATATCAAAAGTCAATTTCCCTTCTATCATGCATATTGGATGGTGTTGCATTCATAAAGTACCTGTAGTGTAGAGTTATTCATATTTACCCAATATGCATAAGGTCCCCCGTCAAAATTGGTCAGAAATACATTAAAAAAAAAGATTTTTTTTTTAGTAAATACAGTGATCAGAATTGATAATAAGTGAATGTGTCCTCTTGAAATGCAAAGTGGAAAAATAGCGTCAAAATTATTAGAAAATAGGAAAAAAGTTTAGAAAAAATTATATTTCTAAGAAAAGCATGTGTCATTTGTACTTCCAGACTAGATAGTGATGGGATTCACGCGAGTCAGTTTCTGTAGTGTAGTGGTTATCACGTTCGCCTAACATGCGGAAGGTCCCCAGTTCGAAACTGGGCAGAAACAATCTTTTAGCTTTAGAATTTTAAAACAATGAATTTTTGGGTAAAATGCTCAATAAAAATACAATCAGATAAAAAGTTTATTTTAGCATGCCATACTGAATGCCAAAGATCATTTTTTATTGGATGATGGTCGCAAATTTTTCATGTAGTATCTGTAGTGTAGTGATTTCATGTTTGCCTCACACGTGAAAGGTCCCCAGTTCAAAATTGGCAGAAACATATTTTGTTACCTAAACACTTTGAATTCAATAATTTATATTTTGATAACTATCTACTGTTGCATTGCTCAATGAAAAAGCAAGCAAAAATCATATTGCAGAATATCAAAAGTCAATTTCCCTTCTATCATGCATATTGGATGGTGTTGCATTCATGAAGTACCTGTAGTGTAGAGTTATTCACATTTACCCAATATGCATAAGGTCCCCCGTCAAAATTGGTCAGAAATACATTAAAAAAAAAGATTTTTTTAGTAAATACAATGATCAGAATTGATAATAAGTGAATGTGTCCTCTTGAAATGCAAAGTGGAAAAATAGCGTCAAAATTATTAGAAAATAGGAAAAAAGTTTAGAAAAAATTATATTTCTAAGAAAAGCATGTGTCATTTGTACTTCCAGACTAGATAGTGATGGGATTCACGCGAGTCAGTTTCTGTAGTGTAGTGGTTATCACGTTCGCCTAACATGCGAAAGGTCCCCAGTTCGAAACTGGGCAGAAACAATCTTTCAGCTTTAGAATTTTAAAACAATGAATTTTTGGGTAAAATGCTCAATAAAAATACAATCAGATAAAAAGTTTATTTTAGCATGCCATACTGAATGCCAAAGATCATTTTTTATTGGATGATGGTCGCAAATTTTTCATGTAGTATCTGTAGTGTAGTGATTTCATGTTTGCCTCACACGTGAAAGGTCCCCAGTTTGAAATTGGCAGAAACATATTTTGTTACCTAAACACTTTGAATTCAATAATTTATATTTTGATAACTATCTACTGTTGCATTGCTCAATGAAAAAGCAAGCAATAATCATATTGCAGAATATCAAAAGTCAATTTCCCTTCTACCATGCATATTGGATGGTGTTGCATTCATAAAGTACCTGTAGTGTAGAGTTATTCACATTTACCCAATATGCATAAGGTCCCCCTTCAAAATTGGTCAAAAATACATTAAAAAAAGATTTTTTTTAGAAAATACAATGATCAGAATTGATAATAAGTGAATGTGTCCTCTTGAAAAGCAAAGTGGAAAAATAGCATCAAAATTATTAGAAAATAGGAAAAAAAGTTTAGAAAAAATTATATTTCTAAGAAAAGCATGTGTCATTTGTACTTCCAGACTAGATAGTGATGGGATCCACGAGAGTCAGTTTCTGTAGTGTAGTGGTTATCACGTTCGCCTGACATGCGAAAGGTCCCCAGTTCGAAACTGGGCAGAAACAATCTTTTAGCTTTAGAATTTTAAAACAATGAATTTTTGGGTAAAATGCTCAATAAAAATACAATCAGATAAAAAGTTTATTTTAGCATGCCATACTGAATGCCAAAGATCATTTTTTATTGGATGATGGTCGCAAATTTTTCATGTAGTATCTGTAGTGTAGTGATTTCATGTTTGCCTCACACGTGAAAGGTCCCCAGTTTGAAATTGGCAGAAACATATTTTGTTACCTAAACACTTTGAATTCAATAATTTATATTTTGATAACTATATACTGTTGCATTGCTTAATGAAAAAGCAAGCAAAAAATCATATTGCAGAATATCAAAAGTCAATTTCCCTTCTACCATGCATATTGGATGGTGTTGCATTCATAAAGTACCTATAGTGTAGTATTATTCACATTTAGCCAATATGCATAAGGTTCCCCTTCAAAATTGGTCAGAAATACATTAAAAATAGATTTTTTTATTAAATACAATGATCAGAACTATTAATAAGTGAATGTGTCCTCTTGAAATGCAAAGTGGAAAAAATAGCATAGAAATTATTAGAAAATAGAAAAATAAGTTTAGAATTTTTTTTTCTAAGAAAACGGTTTGCCAATGGTACTTCCCAACTCCATAGTGATGAGATCTTCAAAAGTCAGTTTCTGTATTGTAGTGGTTATCACATTCGCCTAAAACACAAAAGGTCCCCAGTTCGAAACTGGGCAGAAATATGCTGTTATCTTTAGAATTTTAAAACAAGGGATTTTTGGTTGAAATGCCAAATAAAAATGCAATCATATAAAAAGTTTATTTCAGAATGCCATAATGTATGTCAAAGATCATTTTTTATTGGATGGCGGGAGATGCTGTTTCCATGTAGTTTCTGTAGTGTAGTGGTTATCATGTTCGCCTCACACGCGAAAGGTCCCCAGTTCGAAACTGGGCAGAAACATATTTTGTTACCTAAACACTTTGAATTCAATAATTTATATTTTGATAACTATCTACTGTTGCATTGCTCAATGAAAAAGCAAGCAATAATCATATTGCAGAATATCAAAAGTCAATTTCCCTTCTATCATGCATATTGGATGGTGTTGCATTCATGAAGTACCTGTAGTGTAGAGTTATTCATATTTACCCAATATGCATAAGGTCCCCCGTCAAAATTGGTCAGAAATACATTAAAAAAAAAGATTTTTTTTTAGTAAATACAGTGATCAGAATTGATAATAAGTGAATGTGTCCTCTTGAAATGCAAAGTGGAAAAATAGCGTCAAAATTATTAGAAAATAGGAAAAAAGTTTAGAAAAAATTATATTTCTAAGAAAAGCATGTGTCATTTGTACTTCCAGACTAGATAGTGATGGGATTCACGCGAGTCAGTTTCTGTAGTGTAGTGGTTATCACGTTCGCCTAACATGCGGAAGGTCCCCAGTTCGAAACTGGGCAGAAACAATCTTTTAGCTTTAGAATTTTAAAACAATGAATTTTTGGGTAAAATGCTCAATAAAAATCCAATCAGATAAAAAGTTTATTTTAGCATGCCATACTGAATGCCACAGATCATTTTTTATTGGATGATGGTCGCAAATTTTTCATGTAGTATCTGTAGTGTAGTGATTTCATGTTTGCCTCACACGTGAAAGGTCCCCAGTTCAAAATTGGCAGAAACATATTTTGTTACCTAAACACTTTGAATTCAATAATTTATATTTTGATAACTATCTACTGTTGCATTGCTCAATGAAAAAGCAAGCAAAAATCATATTGCAGAATATCAAAAGTCAATTTCCCTTCTATCATGCATATTGGATGGTGTTGCATTCATGAAGTACCTGTAGTGTAGAGTTATTCACATTTACCCAATATGCATAAGGTCCCCCGTCAAAATTGGTCAGAAATACATTAAAAAAAAGATTTTTTTAGTAAATACAATGATCAGAATTGATAATAAGTGAATGTGTCCTCTTGAAATGCAAAGTGGAAAAATAGCGTCAAAATTATTAGAAAATAGGAAAAAAGTTTAGAAAAAATTATATTTCTAAGAAAAGCATGTGTCATTTGTACTTCCAGACTAGATAGTGATGGGATTCACGCGAGTCAGTTTCTGTAGTGTAGTGGTTATCATGTTCGCCTAACATGCGAAAGGTCCCCAGTTCGAAACTGGGCAGAAACAATCTTTTAGCTTTAGAATTTTAAAACAATGAATTTTTGGGTAAAATGCTCAATAAAAATACAATCAGATAAAAAGTTTATTTTAGCATGCCATACTGAATGCCAAAGATCATTTTTTATTGGATGATGGTCGCAAATTTTTCATGTAGTATCTGTAGTGTAGTGATTTCATGTTTGCCTCACACGTGAAAGGTCCCCAGTTCGAAATTGGCAGAAACATATTTTGTTACCTAAACACTTTGAATTCAATAATTTATATTTTGATAACTATCTACTGTTGCATTGCTCAATGAAAAAGCAAGCAATAATCATATTGCAGAATATCAAAAGTCAATTTCCCTTCTACCATGCATATTGGATGGTGTTGCATTCATGAAGTACCTGTAGTGTAGAGTTATTCACATTTACCCAATATGCATAAGCTCCCCCTTCAAAATTGGTCAGAAATACATTAAAAAAAGATTTTTTTTAGAAAATACAATGATCAGAATTGATAATAAGTGAATGTGTCCTCTTGAAAAGCAAAGTGGAAAAATAGCATCAAAATTATTAGAAAATAGGAAAAAAAGTTTAGAAAAAATTATATTTCTAAGAAAAGCATGTGTCATTTGTACTTCCAGACTAGAAAGTGATGAGATCCACGAGAGTCAGTTTCTGTAGTGTAGTGGTTATCACGTTCGCCTGACATGCGAAAGGTCCCCAGTTCGAAACTGGGCAGAAACAATCTTTTAGCTTTAGAATTTTAAACAATGAATTTTTGGGTAAAATGCTCAATAAAAATACAATCAGATAAAAAGTTTATTTTAGCATGCCATACTGAATGCCAAAGATCATTTTTTTATTGGATGATGGTCGCAAATTTTTCATGTAGTATCTGTAGTGTAGTGATTTCATGTTTGCCTCACACGTGAAAGGTCCCCAGTTTGAAATTGGCAGAAACATATTTTGTTACCTAA
Organism: Pseudophryne corroboree; assembly: GCF_028390025.1. Lineage (NCBI taxonomy): Eukaryota > Metazoa > Chordata > Amphibia > Anura > Myobatrachidae > Pseudophryne > Pseudophryne corroboree. The sequence goes on along the minus strand of NC_086447.1, from coordinate 25,661,251 downwards.
ACACTTTGAATTCAATAATTTATATTTTGATAACTATATACTGTTGCATTGCTTAATGAAAAAGCAAGCAAAAAATCATATTGCAGAATATCAAAAGTCAATTTCCCTTCTACCATGCATATTGGATGGTGTTGCATTCATAAAGTACCTATAGTGTAGTATTATTCACATTTAGCCAATATGCATAAGGTTCCCCTTCAAAATTGGTCAGAAATACATTAAAAATAGATTTTTTTATTAAATACAATGATCAGAACTATTAATAAGTGAATGTGTCCTCTTGAAATGCAAAGTGGAAAAAATAGCATAGAAATTATTAGAAAATAGAAAAATAAGTTTAGAATTTTTTTTTCTAAGAAAACGGTTTGCCAATGGTACTTCCCAACTCCATAGTGATGAGATCTTCAAAAGTCAGTTTCTGTATTGTAGTGGTTATCACATTGCCTAAAACACAAAAGGTCCCCAGTTCGAAACTGGGCAGAAATATGCTGTTATCTTTAGAATTTTAAAACAAGGGATTTTTGGTTGAAATGCCAAATAAAAATGCAATCATATAAAAAGTTTATTTCAGAATGCCATAATGTATGTCAAAGATCATTTTTTATTGGATGGCGGGAGATGCTGTTTCCATGTAGTTTCTGTAGTGTAGTGGTTATCATGTTCGCCTCACACGCGAAAGGTCCCCAGTTTGAAACTGGGCAGAAACATATTTTGTTACCTAAACACTTTGAATTCAATAATTTATATTTTGATAACTATCTACTGTTGCATTGCTCAATGAAAAAGCAAGCAAAAATCATATTGCAGAATATCAAAAGTCAATTTCCCTTCTATCATGCATATTGGATGGTGTTGCATTCATGAAGTACCTGTAGTGTAGAGTTATTCATATTTACCCAATATGCATAAGGTCCCCCGTCAAAATTGGTCAGAAATACATTAAAAAAAAAGATTTTTTTTTAGTAAATACAGTGATCAGAATTGATAATAAGTGAATGTGTCCTCTTGAAATGCAAAGTGGAAAAATAGCGTCAAAATTATTAGAAAATAGGAAAAAAGTTTAGAAAAAATTATATTTCTAAGAAAAGCATGTGTCATTTGTACTTCCAGACTAGATAGTGATGGGATTCACGCGAGTCAGTTTCTGTAGTGTAGTGGTTATCACGTTCGCCTAACATGCGGAAGGTCCCCAGTTCGAAACTGGGCAGAAACAATCTTTTAGCTTTAGAATTTTAAAACAATGAATTTTTGGGTAAAATGCTCAATAAAAATCCAATCAGATAAAAAGTTTATTTTAGCATGCCATACTGAATGCCACAGATCATTTTTTATTGGATGATGGTCGCAAATTTTTCATGTAGTATCTGTAGTGTAGTGATTTCATGTTTGCCTCACACGTGAAAGGTCCCCAGTTCAAAATTGGCAGAAACATATTTTGTTACCTAAACACTTTGAATTCAATAATTTATATTTTGATAACTATCTACTGTTGCATTGCTCAATGAAAAAGCAAGCAAAAATCATATTGCAGAATATCAAAAGTCAATTTCCCTTCTATCATGCATATTGGATGGTGTTGCATTCATGAAGTACCTGTAGTGTAGAGTTATTCACATTTACCCAATATGCATAAGGTCCCCCGTCAAAATTGGTCAGAAATACATTAAAAAAAAAGATTTTTTTAGTAAATACAATGATCAGAATTGATAATAAGTGAATGTGTCCTCTTGAAATGCAAAGTGGAAAAATAGCGTCAAAATTATTAGAAAATAGGAAAAAAGTTTAGAAAAAATTATATTTCTAAGAAAAGCATGTGTCATTTGTACTTCCAGACTAGATAGTGATAGGATTCACGCGAGTCAGTTTCTGTAGTGTAGTGGTTATCATGTTCGCCTAACATGCGAAAGGTCCCCAGTTCGAAACTGGGCAGAAACAATCTTTTAGCTTTAGAATTTTAAAACAATGAATTTTTGGGTAAAATGCTCAATAAAAATACAATCAGATAAAAAGTTTATTTTAGCATGCCATACTGAATGCCAAAGATCATTTTTTATTGGATGATGGTCGCAAATTTTTCATGTAGTATCTGTAGTGTAGTGATTTCATGTTTGCCTCACACGTGAAAGGTCCCCAGTTCGAAATTGGCAGAAACATATTTTGTTACCTAAACACTTTGAATTCAATAATTTATATTTTGATAACTATCTACTGTTGCATTGCTCAATGAAAAAGCAAGCAATAATCATATTGCAGAATATCAAAAGTCAATTTCCCTTCTACCATGCATATTGGATGGTGTTGCATTCATGAAGTACCTGTAGTGTAGAGTTATTCACATTTACCCAATATGCATAAGCTCCCCCTTCAAAATTGGTCAGAAATACATTAAAAAAAGATTTTTTTTTAGAAAATACAATGATCAGAATTGATAATAAGTGAATGTGTCCTCTTGAAAAGCAAAGTGGAAAAATAGCATCAAAATTATTAGAAAATAGGAAAAAAAGTTTAGAAAAAATTATATTTCTAAGAAAAGCATGTGTCATTTGTACTTCCAGACTAGAAAGTGATGAGATCCACGAGAGTCAGTTTCTGTAGTGTAGTGGTTATCACGTTCGCCTGACATGCGAAAGGTCCCCAGTTCGAAACTGGGCAGAAACAATCTTTTAGCTTTAGAATTTTAAAACAATGAATTTTTGGGTAAAATGCTCAATAAAAATACAATCAGATAAAAAGTTTATTTTAGCATGCCATACTGAATGCCAAAGATCATTTTTTTATTGGATGATGGTCGCAAATTTTTCATGTAGTATCTGTAGTGTAGTGATTTCATGTTTGCCTCACACGTGAAAGGTCCCCAGTTTGAAATTGGCAGAAACATATTTTGTTACCTAAACACTTTGAATTCAATAATTTATATTTTGATAACTATATACTGTTGCATTGCTTAATGAAAAAGCAAGCAAAAAATCATATTGCAGAATATCAAAAGTCAATTTCCCTTCTACCATGCATATTGGATGGTGTTGCATTCATAAAGTACCTGTAGTGTAGTATTATTCACATTTAGCCAATATGCATAAGGTTCCCCTTCAAAATTGGTCAGAAATACATTAAAAATAGATTTTTTTATTAAATACAATGATCAGAACTATTAATAAGTGAATGTGTCCTCTTGAAATGCAAAGTGGAAAAAATAGCATAGAAATTATTAGAAAATAGAAAAATAAGTTTAGAAATTTTTTTTCTAAGAAAACGGTTTGCCAATGGTACTTCCCGACTCCATAGTGATGAGATCTTCAAAAGTCAGTTTCTGTATTGTAGTGGTTATCACATTCGCCTAAAACACAAAAGGTCCCCAGTTCGAAACTGGGCAGAAATATGCTGTTATCTTTAGAATTTTAAAACAAGGGATTTTTGGTTGAAATGCCAAATAAAAATGCAATCATATAAAAAGTTTATTACAGAATGCCATAATGTATGTCAAAGATCATTTTTTATTGGATGGCGGGAGATGCTGCTTCCATGTAGTTTCTGTAGTGTAGTGGTTATCACGTTTGCCTCACACGCGAAAGGTCCCCAGTTCGAAACTGGGCAGAAACATATTTTGTTACCTAAACACTTTGAATTCAATAATTTATATTTTGATAACTATCTACTGTTGCATTGCTCAATGAAAAAGCAAGCAAAAATCATATTGCAGAATATCAAAAGTCAATTTCCCTTCTATCAGGCATATTGGATGGTGTTGCATTCATGAAGTACCTGTAGTGTAGAGTTATTCACATTTACCCAATATGCATAAGGTCCCCCTTCAAAATTGGTCAGAAATACATTAAAAAAATATTTTTTTTAGAAAATACAATGATCAGAATTGATAATAAGTGAATGTGTCCTCTTGAAATGCAAAGTGGAAAAATAGCGTCAAAATTATTAGAAAATAGGAAAAAAGTTTAGAAAAAATTATATTTCTAAGAAAAGCATGTGTCATTTGTACTTCCAGACTAGATAGTGATGGGTTCCACGAGAGTCAGTTTCTGTAGTGTTGTGGTTATCACGTTTGCCTAACATGCGAAAGGTCCCCAGTTCGAAACTGGGCAGAAACAATCTTTTAGCTTTAGAATTTTAAAACAATGAATTTTTGGGTAAAATGCTCAATAAAAATACAATCAGATAAAAAGTTTATTTTAGCATGCCATACTGAATGCCAAAGATCATTTTTTATTGGATGATGGTCGCAAATTTTTCATGTAGTATCTGTAGTGTAGTGATTTCATGTTTGCCTCACACGTGAAAGGTCCCCAGTTCGAAATTGGCAGAAACATATTTTGTTACCTAAACACTTTGAATTCAATAATTTATATTTTGATAACTATCTACTGTTGCATTGCTCAATGAAAAAGCAAGCAATAATCATATTGCAGAATATCAAAAGTCAATTTCCCTTCTACCATGCATATTGGATGGTGTTGCATTTATGAAGTACCTGTAGTGTAGAGTTATTCACATTTACCCAATATGCATAAGGTTCCCCTTCAAAATTGGTCAGAAATACATTAAAAATAGATTTTTTTATTAAATACAATGATCAGAACTATTAATAAGTGAATGTGTCCTCTTGAAATGCAAAGTGGAAAAAATAGCATAGAAATTATTAGAAAATAGAAAAATAAGTTTAGAATTTTTTTTTCTAAGAAAACGGTTTGCCAATGGTACTTCCCGACTCCATAGTGATGAGATCTTCAAAAGTCAGTTTCTGTATTGTAGTGGTTATCACATTCGCCTAAAACACAAAAGGTCCCCAGTTCGAAACTGGGCAGAAATATGCTGTTATCTTTAGCATTTTAAAACAAGGGATTTTTGGTTGAAATGCCAAATAAAAATGCAATCATATAAAAAGTTTATTTCAGAATGCCATAATGTATGTCAAAGATCATTTTTTATTGGATGGCGGGAGATGCTGTTTCCATGTAGTTTCTGTAGTGTAGTGGTTATCATGTTCGCCTCACACGCGAAAGGTCCCCAGTTCGAAACTGGGCAGAAACATATTTTGTTACCTAAACACTTTGAATTCAATAATTAATATTTTGATAACTATCTACTGTTGCATTGCTCAATGAAAAAGCAAGCAATAATCATATTGCAGAATATCAAAAGTCAATTTCCCTTCTATCATGCATATTGGATGGTGTTGCATTCATGAAGTACCTGTAGTGTAGAGTTATTCATATTTACCCAATATGCATAAGGTCCCCCGTCAAAATTGGTCAGAAATACATTTAAAAAAAAGATATTTTTTTTAGTAAATACAGTGATCAGAATTGATAATAAGTGAATGTGTCCTCTTGAAATGCAAAGTGAAAAAATAGCGTCAAAATTATTAGAAAATAGGAAAAAAGTTTAGAAAAAATTATATTTCTAAGAAAAGCATGTGTCATTTGTACTTCCAGACTAGATAGTGATGGGATCCACGAGAGTCAGTTTCTGTAGTGTAGTGGTTATCACGTTCGCCTGACATGTGAAAGGTCCCCAGTTCGAAACTGGGCAGAAACAATCTTTTAGCTTTAGAATTTTAAAACAATGTATTTTTGGGTAAAATGCTCAATAAAAATACAATCAGATAAAAAGTTTATTTTAGCATGCCATACTGAATGCCAAAGATCATTTTTTATTGGATGATGGTCGCAAATTTTTCATGTAGTATCTGTAGTGTAGTGATTTCATGTTTGCCTCACACGTGAAAGGTCCCCAGTTCAAAATTGGCAGAAACATATTTTGTTACCTAAACACTTTGAATTCAATAATTTATATTTTGATAACTATCTACTGTTGCATTGCTCAATGAAAAAGCAAGCAAAAATCATATTGCAGAATATCAAAAGTCAATTTCCCTTCTATCATGCATATTGGATGGTGTTGCATTCATGAAGTACCTGTAGTGTAGAGTTATTCACATTTACCCAATATGCATAAGGTCCCCCGTCAAAATTGGTCAGAAATACATTAAAAAAAAAGATTTTTTTAGTAAATACAATGATCAGAATTGATAATAAGTGAATGTGTCCTCTTGAAATGCAAAGTGAAAAAATAGCGTCAAAATTATTAGAAAATAGGAAAAAAGTTTAGAAAAAATTATATTTCTAAGAAAAGCATGTGTCATTTGTACTTCCAGACTAGATAGTGATGGGATTCACGCGAGTCAGTTTCTGTAGTGTAGTGGTTATCACGTTCGCCTAACATGCGAAAGGTCCCCAGTTCGAAACTGGGCAGAAACAATCTTTTAGCTTTAGAATTTTAAAACAATGAATTTTTGGGTAAAATGCTCAATAAAAATACAATCAGATAAAAAGTTTATTTTAGCATGCCATACTGAATGCCAAAGATCATTTTTTATTGGATGATGGTCGCAAATTTTTCATGTAGTATCTGTAGTGTAGTGATTTCATGTTTGCCTCACACGTGAAAGGTCCCCAGTTCGAAATTGGCAGAAACATATTTTGTTACCTAAACACTTTGAATTCAATAATTTATATTTTGATAACTATCTACTGTTGCATTGCTCAATGAAAAAGCAAGCAATAATCATATTGCAGAATATCAAAAGTCAATTTCCCTTCTACCATGCATATTGGATGGTGTTGCATTTATGAAGTACCTGTAGTGTAGAGTTATTCACATTTACCCAATATGCATAAGGTTCCCCTTCAAAATTGGTCAGAAATACATTAAAAATAGATTTTTTTATTAAATACAATGATCAGAACTATTAATAAGTGAATGTGTCCTCTTGAAATGCAAAGTGGAAAAAATAGCATAGAAATTATTAGAAAATAGAAAAATAAGTTTAGAATTTTTTTTTCTAAGAAAACGGTTTGCCAATGGTACTTCCCGACTCCATAGTGATGAGATCTTCAAAAGTCAGTTTCTGTATTGTAGTGGTTATCACATTCGCCTAAAACACAAAAGGTCCCCAGTTCGAAACTGGGCAGAAATATGCTGTTATCTTTAGCATTTTAAAACAAGGGATTTTTGGTTGAAATGCCAAATAAAAATGCAATCATATAAAAAGTTTATTTCAGAATGCCATAATGTATGTCAAAGATCATTTTTTATTGGATGGCGGGAGATGCTGTTTCCATGTAGTTTCTGTAGTGTAGTGGTTATCATGTTCGCCTCACACGCGAAAGGTCCCCAGTTCGAAACTGGGCAGAAACATATTTTGTTACCTAAACACTTTGAATTCAATAATTAATATTTTGATAACTATCTACTGTTGCATTGCTCAATGAAAAAGCAAGCAATAATCATATTGCAGAATATCAAAAGTCAATTTCCCTTCTATCATGCATATTGGATGGTGTTGCATTCATGAAGTACCTGTAGTGTAGAGTTATTCATATTTACCCAATATGCATAAGGTCCCCCGTCAAAATTGGTCAGAAATACATTAAAAAAAAAGATTTTTTTTTAGTAAATACAGTGATCAGAATTGATAATAAGTGAATGTGTCCTCTTGAAATGCAAAGTGAAAAAATAGCGTCAAAATTATTAGAAAATAGGAAAAAAGTTTAGAAAAAATTATATTTCTAAGAAAAGCATGTGTCATTTGTACTTCCAGACTAGATAGTGATGGGATCCACGAGAGTCAGTTTCTGTAGTGTAGTGGTTATCACGTTCGCCTGACATGCAAAAGGTCCCCAGTTCGAAACTGGGCAGAAACAATCTTTTAGCTTTAGAATTTTAAAACAATGTATTTTTGGGTAAAATGCTCAATAAAAATACAATCAGATAAAAAGTTTATTTTAGCATGCCATACTGAATGCCAAAGATCATTTTTTATTGGATGATGGTCGCAAATTTTTCATGTAGTATCTGTAGTGTAGTGATTTCATGTTTGCCTCACACGTGAAAGGTCCCCAGTTCAAAATTGGCAGAAACATATTTTGTTACCTAAACACTTTGAATTCAATAATTTATATTTTGATAACTATCTACTGTTGCATTGCTCAATGAAAAAGCAAGCAAAAATCATATTGCAGAATATCAAAAGTCAATTTCCCTTCTATCATGCATATTGGATGGTGTTGCATTCATGAAGTACCTGTAGTGTAGAGTTATTCACATTTACCCAATATGCATAAGGTCCCCCGTCAAAATTGGTCAGAAATACATTAAAAAAAAAGATTTTTTTAGTAAATACAATGATCAGAATTGATAATAAGTGAATGTGTCCTCTTGAAATGCAAAGTGAAAAAATAGCGTCAAAATTATTAGAAAATAGGAAAAAAGTTTAGAAAAAATTATATTTCTAAGAAAAGCATGTGTCATTTGTACTTCCAGACTAGATAGTGATGGGATTCACGCGAGTCAGTTTCTGTAGTGTAGTGGTTATCACGTTCGCCTAACATGCGAAAGGTCCCCAGTTCAAAACTGGGCAGAAACAATCTTTTAGCTTTAGAATTTTAAAACAATGAATTTTTGGGTAAAATGCTCAATAAAAATACAATCAGATAAAAAGTTTATTTTAGCATGCCATACTGAATGCCAAAGATCATTTTTTATTGGATGATGGTCGCAAATTTTTCATGTAGTATCTGTAGTGTAGTGATTTCATGTTTGCCTCACACGTGAAAGGTCCCCAGTTTGAAATTGGCAGAAACATATTTTGTTACCTAAACACTTTGAATTCAATAATTTATATTTTGATAACTATATACTGTTGCATTGCTTAATGAAAAAGCAAGCAAAAAATCATATTGCAGAATATCAAAAGTCAATTTCCCTTCTACCATGCATATTGGATGGTGTTGCATTCATAAAGTACCTGTAGTGTAGTATTATTCACATTTAGCCAATATGCATAAGGTTCCCCTTCAAAATTGGTCAGAAATACATTAAAAATAGATTTTTTTATTAAATACAATGATCAGAACTATTAATAAGTGAATGTGTCCTCTTGAAATGCAAAGTGGAAAAAATAGCATAGAAATTATTAGAAAATAGAAAAATAAGTTTAGAATTTTTTTTTCTAAGAAAACGGTTTGCCAATGGTACTTCCCGACTCCATAGTGATGAGATCTTCAAAAGTCAGTTTCTGTATTGTAGTGGTTATCACATTCGCCTAAAACACAAAAGGTCCCCAGTTCGAAACTGGGCAGAAATATGCTGTTATCTTTAGAATTTTAAAACAAGGGATTTTTGGTTGAAATGCCAAATAAAAATGCAATCATATAAAAAGTTTATTACAGAATGCCATAATGTATGTCAAAGATCATTTTTTATTGGATGGCGGGAGATGCTGCTTCCATGTAGTTTCTGTAGTGTAGTGGTTATCACGTTCGCCTCACACGCGAAAGGTCCCCAGTTCGAAACTGGGCAGAAACATATTTTGTTACCTAAACACTTTGAATTCAATAATTTATATTTTGATAACTATCTACTGTTGCATTGCTCAATGAAAAAGCAAGCAAAAATCATATTGCAGAATATCAAAAGTCAATTTCCCTTCTATCAGGCATATTGGATGGTGTTGCATTCATGAAGTACCTGTAGTGTAGAGTTATTCACATTTACCCAATATGCATAAGGTCCCCCTTCAAAATTGGTCAGAAATACATTAAAAAAAGATTTTTTTTTAGAAAATACAATGATCAGAATTGATAATAAGTGAATGTGTCCTCTTGAAATGCAAAGTGGAAAAATAGCGTCAAAATTATTAGAAAATAGGAAAAAAGTTTAGAAAAAATTATATTTCTAAGAAAAGCATGTGTCATTTGTACTTCCAGACTAGATAGTGATGGGTTCCACGAGAGTCAGTTTCTGTAGTGTTGTGGTTATCACGTTTGCCTAACATGCGAAAGGTCCCCAGTTCGAAACTGGGCAGAAACAATCTTTTAGCTTTAGAATTTTAAAACAATGAATTTTTGGGTAAAATGCTCAATAAAAATACAATCAGATAAAAAGTTTATTTTAGCATGCCATACTGAATGCCAAAGATCATTTTTTATTGGATGATGGTCGCAAATTTTTCATGTAGTATCTGTAGTGTAGTGATTTCATGTTTGCCTCACACGTGAAAGGTCCCCAGTTCGAAATTGGCAGAAACATATTTTGTTACCTAAACACTTTGAATTCAATAATTTATATTTTGATAACTATCTACTGTTGCATTGCTCAATGAAAAAGCAAGCAATAATCATATTGCAGAATATCAAAAGTCAATTTCCCTTCTACCATGCATATTGGATGGTGTTGCATTTATGAAGTACCTGTAGTGTAGAGTTATTCACATTTACCCAATATGCATAAGGTTCCCCTTCAAAATTGGTCAGAAATACATTAAAAATAGATTTTTTTATTAAATACAATGATCAGAACTATTAATAAGTGAATGTGTCCTCTTGAAATGCAAAGTGGAAAAAATAGCATAGAAATTATTAGAAAATAGAAAAATAAGTTTAGAATTTTTTTTTCTAAGAAAACGGTTTGCCAATGGTACTTCCCGACTCCATAGTGATGAGATCTTCAAAAGTCAGTTTCTGTATTGTAGTGGTTATCACATTCGCCTAAAACACAAAAGGTCCCCAGTTCGAAACTGGGCAGAAATATGCTGTTATCTTTAGCATTTTAAAACAAGGGATTTTTGGTTGAAATGCCAAATAAAAATGCAATCATATAAAAAGTTTATTTCAGAATGCCATAATGTATGTCAAAGATCATTTTTTATTGGATGGCGGGAGATGCTGTTTCCATGTAGTTTCTGTAGTGTAGTGGTTATCATGTTCGCCTCACACGCGAAAGGTCCCCAGTTCGAAACTGGGCAGAAACATATTTTGTTACCTAAACACTTTGAATTCAATAATTAATATTTTGATAACTATCTACTGTTGCATTGCTCAATGAAAAAGCAAGCAATAATCATATTGCAGAATATCAAAAGTCAATTTCCCTTCTATCATGCATATTGGATGGTGTTGCATTCATGAAGTACCTGTAGTGTAGAGTTATTCATATTTACCCAATATGCATAAGGTCCCCCGTCAAAATTGGTCAGAAATACATTAAAAAAAAAGATTTTTTTTTAGTAAATACAGTGATCAGAATTGATAATAAGTGAATGTGTCCTCTTGAAATGCAAAGTGAAAAAATAGCGTCAAAATTATTAGAAAATAGGAAAAAAGTTTAGAAAAAATTATATTTCTAAGAAAAGCATGTGTCATTTGTACTTCCAGACTAGATAGTGATAGGATCCACGAGAGTCAGTTTCTGTAGTGTAGTGGTTATCACGTTCGCCTGACATGCGAAAGGTCCCCAGTTCGAAACTGGGCAGAAACAATCTTTTAGCTTTAGAATTTTAAAACAATGTATTTTTGGGTAAAATGCTCAATAAAAATACAATCAGATAAAAAGTTTATTTTAGCATGCCATACTGAATGCCAAAGATCATTTTTTATTGGATGATGGTCGCAAATTTTTCATGTAGTATCTGTAGTGTAGTGATTTCATGTTTGCCTCACACGTGAAAGGTCCCCAGTTCAAAATTGGCAGAAACATATTTTGTTACCTAAACACTTTGAATTCAATAATTTATATTTTGATAACTATCTACTGTTGCATTGCTCAATGAAAAAGCAAGCAAAAATCATATTGCAGAATATCAAAAGTCAATTTCCCTTCTATCATGCATATTGGATGGTGTTGCATTCATGAAGTACCTGTAGTGTAGAGTTATTCACATTTACCCAATATGCATAAGGTCCCCCGTCAAAATTGGTCAGAAATACATTAAAAAAAAAGATTTTTTTAGTAAATACAATGATCAGAATTGATAATAAGTGAATGTGTCCTCTTGAAATGCAAAGTGAAAAAATAGCATCAAAATTATTAGAAAATAGGAAAAAAGTTTAGAAAAAATTATATTTCTAAGAAAAGCATGTGTCATTTGTACTTCCAGACTAGATAGTGATGGGATTCACGCGAGTCAGTTTCTGTAGTGTAGTGGTTATCACGTTCGCCTAACATGCGAAAGGTCCCCAGTTCGAAACTGGGCAGAAACAATCTTTTTAGCTTTAGAATTTTAAAACAATGAATTTTTGGGTAAAATGCTCAATAAAAATACAATCAGATAAAAAGTTTATTTTAGCATGCCATACTGAATGCCAAAGATCATTTTTTATTGGATGATGGTCGCAAATTTTTCATGTAGTATCTGTAGTGTAGTGATTTCATGTTTGCCTCACACGTGAAAGGTCCCCAGTTTGAAATTGGCAGAAACATATTTTGTTACCTAAACACTTTGAATTCAATAATTTATATTTTGATAACTATCTACTGTTGCATTGCTCAATGAAAAAGCAAGCAATAATCATATTGCAGAATATCAAAAGTCAATTTCCCTTCTACCATGCATATTGGATGGTGTTGCATTCATGAAGTACCTGTAGTGTAGAGTTATTCACATTTAGCCAATATGCATAAGGTTCCCCTTCAAAATTGGTCAGAAATACATTAAAAATAGATTTTTTTATTAAATACAATGATCAGAACTATTAATAAGTGAATGTGTCCTCTTGAAATGCAAAGTGGAAAAAATAGCATAGAAATTATTAGAAAATAGAAAAATAAGTTTAGAATTTTTTTTCTAAGAAAACGGTTTGCCAATGGTACTTCCCGACTCCATAGTGATGAGATCTTCAAAAGTCAGTTTCTGTATTGTAGTGGTTATCACATTCGCCTAAAACACAAAAGGTCCCCAGTTCGAAACTGGGCAGAAATATGCTGTTATCTTTAGAATTTTAAAACAAGGGATTTTTGGTTGAAATGCCAAATAAAAATGCAATCATATAAAAAGTTTATTACAGAATGCCATAATGTATGTCAAAGATCATTTTTTATTGGATGGCGGGAGATACTGCTTCCATGTAGTTTCTGTAGTGTAGTGGTTATCACGTTCGCCTCACACGCGAAAGGTCCCCAGTTCGAAACTGGGCAGAAACATATTTTGTTACCTAAACACTTTGAATTCAATAATTTATATTTTGATAACTATCTACTGTTGCATTGCTCAATGAAAAAGCAAGCAAAAATCATATTGCAGAATATCAAAAGTCAATTTCCCTTCTATCAGGCATATTGGATGGTGTTGCATTCATGAAGTACCTGTAGTGTAGAGTTATTCACATTTACCCAATATGCATAAGGTCCCCCTTCAAAATTGGTCAGAAATACATTAAAAAAAGATTTTTTTTAGAAAATACAATGATCAGAATTGATAATAAGTGAATGTGTCCTCTTGAAATGCAAAGTGGAAAAATAGCGTCAAAATTATTAGAAAATAGGAAAAAAGTTTAGAAAAAAATATATTTCTAAGAAAAGCATGTGTCATTTGTACTTCCAGACTAGATAGTGATGGGTTCCACGAGAGTCAGTTTCTGTAGTGTTGTGGTTATCACGTTTGCCTAACATGCGAAAGGTCCCCAGTTCGAAACTGGGCAGAAACAATCTTTTAGCTTTAGAATTTTAAAACAATGAATTTTTGGGTAAAATGCTCAATAAAAATACAATCAGATAAAAAGTTTATTTTAGCATGCCATACTGAATGCCAAAGATCATTTTTTATTGGATGATGGTCGCAAATTTTTCATGTAGTATCTGTAGTGTAGTGATTTCATGTTTGCCTCACACGTGAAAGGTCCCCAGTTCGAAATTGGCAGAAACATATTTTGTTACCTAAACACTTTGAATTCAATAATTTATATTTTGATAACTATCTACTGTTGCATTGCTCAATGAAAAAGCAAGCAATAATCATATTGCAGAATATCAAAAGTCAATTTCCCTTCTACCATGCATATTGGATGGTGTTGCATTTATGAAGTACCTGTAGTGTAGAGTTATTCACATTTACCCAATATGCATAAGGTTCCCCTTCAAAATTGGTCAGAAATACATTAAAAATAGATTTTTTTATTAAATACAATGATCAGAACTATTAATAAGTGAATGTGTCCTCTTGAAATGCAAAGTGGAAAAAATAGCATAGAAATTATTAGAAAATAGAAAAATAAGTTTAGAATTTTTTTTTCTAAGAAAACGGTTTGCCAATGGTACTTCCCGACTCCATAGTGATGAGATCTTCAAAAGTCAGTTTCTGTATTGTAGTGGTTATCACATTCGCCTAAAACACAAAAGGTCCCCAGTTCGAAACTGGGCAGAAATATGCTGTTATCTTTAGCATTTTAAAACAAGGGATTTTTGGTTGAAATGCCAAATAAAAATGCAATCATATAAAAAGTTTATTTCAGAATGCCATAATGTATGTCAAAGATCATTTTTTATTGGATGGCGGGAGATGCTGTTTCCATGTAGTTTCTGTAGTGTAGTGGTTATCATGTTCGCCTCACACGCGAAAGGTCCCCAGTTCGAAACTGGGCAGAAACATATTTTGTTACCTAAACACTTTGAATTCAATAATTAATATTTTGATAACTATCTACTGTTGCATTGCTCAATGAAAAAGCAAGCAATAATCATATTGCAGAATATCAAAAGTCAATTTCCCTTCTATCATGCATATTGGATGGTGTTGCATTCATGAAGTACCTGTAGTGTAGAGTTATTCATATTTACCCAATATGCATAAGGTCCCCCGTCAAAATTGGTCAGAAATACATTAAAAAAAAAGATTTTTTTTTAGTAAATACAGTGATCAGAATTGATAATAAGTGAATGTGTCCTCTTGAAAAGCAAAGTGGAAAAATAGCATCAAAATTATTAGAAAATAGGAAAAAAAGTGTAGAAAAAATTATATTTCTAAGAAAAGCATGTGTCATTTGTACTTCCAGACTAGATAGTGATGGGCTCCACGAGAGTCAGTTTCTGTAGTGTAGTGGTTATCACGTTCGCCTGACATGCGAAAGGTCCCCAGTTCGAAACTGGGCAGAAACAATCTTTTAGCTTTAGAATTTTAAAACAATGAATTTTTGGGTAAAATGCTCAATAAAAATACAATCAGATAAAAAGTTTATTTTAGCATGCCATACTGAATGCCAAAGATCATTTTTTATTGGGTGATGGTCGCAAATTTTTCATGTAGTATCTGTAGTGTAGTGATTTCATGTTTGCCTCACACGTGAAAGGTCCCCAGTTTGAAATTGGCAGAAACATATTTTGTTACCTAAACACTTTGAATTCAATAATTTATATTTTGATAACTATCTACTGTTGCATTGCTCAATGAAAAAGCAAGCAATAATCATATTGCAGAATATCAAAAGTCAATTTCCCTTCTACCATGCATATTGGATGGTGTTGCATTCATGAAGTACCTGTAGTGTAGAGTTATTCACATTTACCCAATATGCATAAGGTCCCCCTTCAAAATTGGTCAAAAATACATTAAAAAAAGATTTTTTTTAGAAAATACAATGATCAGAATTGATAATAAGTGAATGTGTCCTCTTGAAAAGCAAAGTGGAAAAATAGCATCAAAATTATTAGAAAATAGGAAAAAAAGTTTAGAAAAAATTATATTTCTAAGAAAAGCATGTGTCATTTGTACTTCCAGACTAGATAGTGATGGGATCCACGAGAGTCAGTTTCTGTAGTGTAGTGGTTATCACGTTCGCCTGACATGCGAAAGGTCCCCAGTTCGAAACTGGGCAGAAACAATCTTTTAGCTTTAGAATTTTAAAACAATGAATTTTTGGGTAAAATGCTCAATAAAAATACAATCAGATAAAAAGTTTATTTTAGCATGCCATACTGAATGCCAAAGATCATTTTTTATTGGATGATGGTCGCAAATTTTTCATGTAGTATCTGTAGTGTAGTGATTTCATGTTTGCCTCACACGTGAAAGGTCCCCAGTTTGAAATTGGCAGAAACATACTTTGTTACCTAAACACTTTGAATTCAATAATTTATATTTTGATAACTATATACTGTTGCATTGCTTAATGAAAAAGCAAGCAAAAAAATCATATTGCAGAATATCAAAAGTCAATTTCCCTTCTACCATGCATATTGGATGGTGTTGCATTCATAAAGTACCTGTAGTGTAGTATTATTCACATTTAGCCAATATGCATAAGGTTCCCCTTCAAAATTGGTCAGAAATACATTAAAAATAGATTTTTTTATTAAATACAATGATCAGAACTATTAATAAGTGAATGTGTCCTCTTGAAATGCAAAGTGGAAAAAATAGCATAGAAATTATTAGAAAATAGAAAAATAAGTTTAGACATTTTTTTTCTAAGAAAACGGTTTGCCAATGGTACTTCCCAACTCCATAGTGATGAGATCTTCAAAAGTCAGTTTCTGTATTGTAGTGGTTATCACATTCGCCTAAAACACAAAAGGTCCCCAGTTCGAAACTGGGCAGAAATATGCTGTTATCTTTAGAATTTTAAAACAAGGGATTTTTGGTTGAAATGCCAAATAAAAATGCAATCATATAAAAAGTTTATTTCAGAATGCCATAATGTATGTCAAAGATCATTTTTTATTGGATGGCGGGAGATGCTGTTTCCATGTAGTTTCTGTAGTGTAGTGGTTATCATGTTCGCCTCACACGCGAAAGGTCCCCAGTTCGAAACTGGGCAGAAACATATTTTGTTACCTAAACACTTTGAATTCAATAATTTATATTTTGATAACTATCTACTGTTGCATTGCTCAATGAAAAAGCAAGCAATAATCAAATTGCAGAATATCAAAAGTCAATTTCCCTTCTATCATGCATATTGGATGGTGTTGCATTCATGAAGTACCTGTAGTGTAGAGTTATTCATATTTACCCAATATGCATAAGGTCCCCCGTCAAAATTGGTCAGAAATACATTAAAAAAAAGATTTTTTTTTAGTAAATACAGTGATCAGAATTGATAATAAGTGAATGTGTCCTCTTGAAATGCAAAGTGGAAAAATAGCGTCAAAATTATTAGAAAATAGGAAAAAAGTTTAGAAAAAATTATATTTCTAAGAAAAGCATGTGTCATTTGTACTTCCAGACTAGATAGTGATGGGATTCACGCGAGTCAGTTTCTGTAGTGTAGTGGTTATCACGTTCGCCTAACATGCGGAAGGTCCCCAGTTCGAAACTGGGCAGAAACAATCTTTTAGCTTTAGAATTTTAAAACAATGAATTTTTGGGTAAAATGCTCAATAAAAATACAATCAGATAAAAAGTTTATTTTAGCATGCCATACTGAATGCCAAAGATCATTTTTTATTGGATGATGGTCGCAAATTTTTCATGTAGTATCTGTAGTGTAGTGATTTCATGTTTGCCTCACACGTGAAAGGTCCCCAGTTCAAAATTGGCAGAAACATATTTTGTTACCTAAACACTTTGAATTCAATAATTTATATTTTGATAACTATCTACTGTTGCATTGCTCAATGAAAAAGCAAGCAAAAATCATATTGCAGAATATCAAAAGTAAATTTCCCTTCTATCATGCATATTGGATGGTGTTGCATTCATGAAGTACCTGTAGTGTAGAGTTATTCACATTTACCCAATATGCATAAGGTCCCCCGTCAAAATTGGTCAGAAATACATTTAAAAAAAAGATTTTTTTAGTAAATACAATGATCAGAATTGATAATAAGTGAATGTGTCCTCTTGAAATGCAAAGTGGAAAAATAGCGTCAAAATTATTAGAAAATAGGAAAAAAGTTTAGAAAAAATTATATTTCTAAGAAAAGCATGTGTCATTTGTACTTCCAGACTAGATAGTGATGGGATTCACGCGAGTCAGTTTCTGTAGTGTAGTGGTTATCACGTTCGCCTAACATGCGAAAGGTCCCCAGTTCGAAACTGGGCAGAAACAATCTTTTAGCTTTAGAATTTTAAAACAATGAATTTTTGGGTAAAATGCTCAATAAAAATACAATCAGATAAAAAGTTTATTTTAGCATGCCATACTGAATGCCAAAGATCATTTTTTATTGGATGATGGTCGCAAATTTTTCATGTAGTATCTGTAGTGTAGTGATTTCATGTTTGCCTCACACGTGAAAGGTCCCCAGTTTGAAATTGGCAGAAACATATTTTGTTACCTAAACACTTTGAATTCAATAATTTATATTTTGATAACTATCTACTGTTGCATTGCTCAATGAAAAAGCAAGCAATAATCAAATTGCAGAATATCAAAAGTCAATTTCCCTTCTATCATGCATATTGGATGGTGTTGCATTCATGAAGTACCTGTAGTGTAGAGTTATTCATATTTACCCAATATGCATAAGGTCCCCCGTCAAAATTGGTCAGAAATACATTAAAAAAAAAGATTTTTTTTTAGTAAATACAGTGATCAGAATTGATAATAAGTGAATGTGTCCTCTTGAAATGCAAAGTGGAAAAATAGCGTCAAAATTATTAGAAAATAGGAAAAAAGTTTAGAAAAAATTATATTTCTAAGAAAAGCATGTGTCATTTGTACTTCCAGACTAGATAGTGATGGGATTCACGCGAGTCAGTTTCTGTAGTGTAGTGGTTATCACGTTCGCCTAACATGCGGAAGGTCCCCAGTTCGAAACTGGGCAGAAACAATCTTTTAGCTTTAGAATTTTAAAACAATGAATTTTTGGGTAAAATGCTCAATAAAAATACAATCAGATAAAAAGTTTATTTTAGCATGCCATACTGAATGCCAAAGATCATTTTTTATTGGATGATGGTCGCAAATTTTTCATGTAGTATCTGTAGTGTAGTGATTTCATGTTTGCCTCACACGTGAAAGGTCCCCAGTTCAAAATTGGCAGAAACATATTTTGTTACCTAAACACTTTGAATTCAATAATTTATATTTTGATAACTATCTACTGTTGCATTGCTCAATGAAAAAGCAAGCAAAAATCATATTGCAGAATATCAAAAGTAAATTTCCCTTCTATCATGCATATTGGATGGTGTTGCATTCATGAAGTACCTGTAGTGTAGAGTTATTCACATTTACCCAATATGCATAAGGTCCCCCGTCAAAATTGGTCAGAAATACATTTAAAAAAAAGATTTTTTTTAGTAAATAAAATGATCAGAATTGATAATAAGTGAATGTGTCCTCTTGAAATGCAAAGTGGAAAAATAGCGTCAAAATTATTAGAAAATAGGAAAAAAGTTTAGAAAAAATTATATTTCTAAGAAAAGCATGTGTCATTTGTACTTCCAGACTAGATAGTGATGGGATTCACGCGAGTCAGTTTCTGTAGTGTAGTGGTTATCACGTTCGCCTAACATGCGAAAGGTCCCCAGTTCGAAACTGGGCAGAAACAATCTTTTAGCTTTAGAATTTTAAAACAATGAATTTTTGGGTAAAATGCTCATTAAAAATACAATCAGATAAAAAGTTTATTTTAGCATGCCATACTGAATGCCAAAGATCATTTTTTATTGGATGATGGTCGCAAATTTTTCATGTAGTATCTGTAGTGTAGTGATTTCATGTTTGCCTCACACGTGAAAGGTCCCCAGTTTGAAATTGGCAGAAACATATTTTGTTACCTAAACACTTTGAATTCAATAATTTATATTTTGATAACTATCTACTGTTGCATTGCTCAATGAAAAAGCAAGCAATAATCATATTGCAGAATATCAAAAGTCAATTTCCCTTCTACCATGCATATTGGATGGTGTTGCATTCATAAAGTACCTGTAGTGTAGAGTTATTCACATTTACCCAATATGCATAAGGTCCCCCTTCAAAATTGGTCAAAAATACATTAAAAAAAGATTTTTTTTAGAAAATACAATGATCAGAATTGATAATAAGTGAATGTGTCCTCTTGAAAAGCAAAGTGGAAAAATAGCATCAAAATTATTAGAAAATAGGAAAAAAAGTTTAGAAAAAATTATATTTCTAAGAAAAGCATGTGTCATTTGTACTTCCAGACTAGATAGTGATGGGATCCACGAGAGTCAGTTTCTGTAGTGTAGTGGTTATCACGTTCGCCTGACATGCGAAAGGTCCCCAGTTCGAAACTGGGCAGAAACAATCTTTTAGCTTTAGAATTTTAAAACAATGAATTTTTGGGTAAAATGCTCAATAAAAATACAATCAGATAAAAAGTTTATTTTAGCATGCCATACTGAATGCCAAAGATCATTTTTTATTGGATGATGGTCGCAAATTTTTCATGTAGTATCTGTAGTGTAGTGATTTCATGTTTGCCTCACACGTGAAAGGTCCCCAGTTTGAAATTGGCAGAAACATATTTTGTTACCTAAACACTTTGAATTCAATAATTTATATTTTGATAACTATATACTGTTGCATTGCTTAATGAAAAAGCAAGCAAAAAATCATATTGCAGAATATCAAAAGTCAATTTCCCTTCTATCATGCATATTGGATGGTGTTGCATTCATGAAGTACCTGTAGTGTAGAGTTATTCATATTTACCCAATATGCATAAGGTCCCCCGTCAAAATTGGTCAGAAATACATTAAAAAAAAAGATTTTTTTTTAGTAAATACAGTGATCAGAATTGATAATAAGTGAATGTGTCCTCTTGAAATGCAAAGTGGAAAAATAGCGTCAAAATTATTAGAAAATAGGAAAAAAGTTTAGAAAAAATTATATTTCTAAGAAAAGCATGTGTCATTTGTACTTCCAGACTAGATAGTGATGGGATTCACGCGAGTCAGTTTCTGTAGTGTAGTGGTTATCACGTTCGCCTAACATGCGGAAGGTCCCCAGTTCGAAACTGGGCAGAAACAATCTTTTAGCTTTAGAATTTTAAAACAATGAATTTTTGGGTAAAATGCTCAATAAAAATACAATCAGATAAAAAGTTTATTTTAGCATGCCATACTGAATGCCAAAGATCATTTTTTATTGGATGATGGTCGCAAATTTTTCATGTAGTATCTGTAGTGTAGTGATTTCATGTTTGCCTCCCACGTGAAAGGTCCCCAGTTCAAAATTGGCAGAAACATATTTTGTTACCTAAACACTTTGAATTCAATAATTTATATTTTGATAACTATCTACTGTTGCATTGCTCAATGAAAAAGCAAGCAAAAATCATATTGCAGAATATCAAAAGTAAATTTCCCTTCTATCATGCATATTGGATGGTGTTGCATTCATGAAGTACCTGTAGTGTAGAGTTATTCACATTTACCCAATATGCATAAGGTCCCCCGTCAAAATTGGTCAGAAATACATTTAAAAAAAAGATTTTTTTAGTAAATACAATGATCAGAATTGATAATAAGTGAATGTGTCCTCTTGAAATGCAAAGTGGAAAAATAGCGTCAAAATTATTAGAAAATAGGAAAAAAGTTTAGAAAAAATTATATTTCTAAGAAAAGCATGTGTCATTTGTACTTCCAGACTAGATAGTGATGGGATTCACGCGAGTCAGTTTCTGTAGTGTAGTGGTTATCACGTTCGCCTAACATGCGAAAGGTCCCCAGTTCGAAACTGGGCAGAAACAATCTTTTAGCTTTAGAATTTTAAAACAATGAATTTTTGGGTAAAATGCTCAATAAAAATACAATCAGATAAAAAGTTTATTTTAGCATGCCATACTGAATGCCAAAGATCATTTTTTATTGGATGATGGTCGCAAATTTTTCATGTAGTATCTGTAGTGTAGTGATTTCATGTTTGCCTCACACGTGAAAGGTCCCCAGTTTGAAATTGGCAGAAACATATTTTGTTACCTAAACACTTTGAATTCAATAATTTATATTTTGATAACTATCTACTGTTGCATTGCTCAATGAAAAAGCAAGCAATAATCAAATTGCAGAATATCAAAAGTCAATTTCCCTTCTATCATGCATATTGGATGGTGTTGCATTCATGAAGTACCTGTAGTGTAGAGTTATTCATATTTACCCAATATGCATAAGGTCCCCCGTCAAAATTGGTCAGAAATACATAAAAAAAAAAGATTTTTTTTTAGTAAATACAGTGATCAGAATTGATAATAAGTGAATGTGTCCTCTTGAAATGCAAAGTGGAAAAATAGCGTCAAAATTATTAGAAAATAGGAAAAAAGTTTAGAAAAAATTATATTTCTAAGAAAAGCATGTGTCATTTGTACTTCCAGACTAGATAGTGATGGGATTCACGCGAGTCAGTTTCTGTAGTGTAGTGGTTATCACGTTCGCCTAACATGCGGAAGGTCCCCAGTTCGAAACTGGGCAGAAACAATCTTTTAGCTTTAGAATTTTAAAACAATGAATTTTTGGGTAAAATGCTCAATAAAAATACAATCAGATAAAAAGTTTATTTTAGCATGCCATACTGAATGCCAAAGATCATTTTTTATTGGATGATGGTCGCAAATTTTTCATGTAGTATCTGTAGTGTAGTGATTTCATGTTTGCCTCACACGTGAAAGGTCCCCAGTTCAAAATTGGCAGAAACATATTTTGTTACCTAAACACTTTGAATTCAATAATTTATATTTTGATAACTATCTACTGTTGCATTGCTCAATGAAAAAGCAAGCAAAAATCATATTGCAGAATATCAAAAGTAAATTTCCCTTCTATCATGCATATTGGATGGTGTTGCATTCATGAAGTACCTGTAGTGTAGAGTTATTCACATTTACCCAATATGCATAAGGTCCCCCGTCAAAATTGGTCAGAAATACATTTAAAAAAAAGATTTTTTTAGTAAATACAATGATCAGAATTGATAATAAGTGAATGTGTCCTCTTGAAATGCAAAGTGGAAAAATAGCGTCAAAATTATTAGAAAATAGGAAAAAAGTTTAGAAAAAATTATATTTCTAAGAAAAGCATGTGTCATTTGTACTTCCAGACTAGATAGTGATGGGATTCACGCGAGTCAGTTTCTGTAGTGTAGTGGTTATCACGTTCGCCTAACATGCGAAAGGTCCCCAGTTCGAAACTGGGCAGAAACAATCTTTTAGCTTTAGAATTTTAAAACAATGAATTTTTGGGTAAAATGCTCAATAAAAATACAATCAGATAAAAAGTTTATTTTAGCATGCCATACTGAATGCCAAAGATCATTTTTTATTGGATGATGGTCGCAAATTTTTCATGTAGTATCTGTAGTGTAGTGATTTCATGTTTGCCTCACACGTGAAAGGTCCCCAGTTTGAAATTGGCAGAAACATATTTTGTTACCTAAACACTTTGAATTCAATAATTTATATTTTGATAACTATCTACTGTTGCATTGCTCAATGAAAAAGCAAGCAATAATCATATTGCAGAATATCAAAAGTCAATTTCCCTTCTACCATGCATATTGGATGGTGTTGCATTCATAAAGTACCTGTAGTGTAGAGTTATTCACATTTACCCAATATGCATAAGGTCCCCCTTCAAAATTGGTCAAAAATACATTAAAAAAAGATTTTTTTTAGAAAATACAATGATCAGAATTGATAATAAGTGAATGTGTCCTCTTGAAAAGCAAAGTGGAAAAATAGCATCAAAATTATTAGAAAATAGGAAAAAAAGTTTAGAAAAAATTATATTTCTAAGAAAAGCATGTGTCATTTGTACTTCCAGACTAGATAGTGATGGGATCCACGAGAGTCAGTTTCTGTAGTGTAGTGGTTATCACGTTCGCCTAACATGCGGAAGGTCCCCAGTTCGAAACTGGGCAGAAACAATCTTTTAGCTTTAGAATTTTAAAACAATGAATTTTTGGGTAAAATGCTCAATAAAAATACAATCAGATAAAAAGTTTATTTTAGCATGCCATACTGAATGCCAAAGATCATTTTTTATTGGATGATGGTCGCAAATTTTTCATGTAGTATCTGTAGTGTAGTGATTTCATGTTTGCCTCACACGTGAAAGGTCCCCAGTTCAAAATTGGCAGAAACATATTTTGTTACCTAAACACTTTGAATTCAATAATTTATATTTTGATAACTATCTACTGTTGCATTGCTCAATGAAAAAGCAAGCAAAAATCATATTGCAGAATATCAAAAGTCAATTTCCCTTCTATCATGCATATTGGATGGTGTTGCATTCATGAAGTACCTGTAGTGTAGAGTTATTCACATTTACCCAATATGCATAAGGTCCCCCGTCAAAATTGGTCAGAAATACATTAAAAAAAAAGATTTTTTTAGTAAATACAATGATCAGAATTGATAATAAGTGAATGTGTCCTCTTGAAATGCAAAGTGGAAAAATAGCGTCAAAATTATTAGAAAATAGGAAAAAAGTTTAGAAAAAATTATATTTCTAAGAAAAGCATGTGTCATTTGTACTTCCAGACTAGAAAGTGATGAGATCCACGAGAGTCAGTTTCTGTAGTGTAGTGGTTATCACGTTCGCCTGACATGCGAAAGGTCCCCAGTTCATAACTGGGCAGAAACAATCTTTTAGCTTTAGAATTTTAAAACAATGAATTTTTGGGTAAAATGCTCAATAAAAATACAATCAGATAAAAAGTTTATTTTAGCATGCCATACTGAATGCCAAAGATCATTTTTTATTGGATGATGGTCGCAAATTTTTCATGTAGTATCTGTAGTGTAGTGATTTCATGTTTGCCTCACACGTGAAAGGTCCCCAGTTTGAAATTGGCAGAAACATATTTTGTTACCTAAACACTTTGAATTCAATAATTTATATTTTGATAACTATATACTGTTGCATTGCTTAATGAAAAAGCAAGCAAAAAATCATATTGCAGAATATCAAAAGTCAATTTCCCTTCTACCATGCATATTGGATGGTGTTGCATTCATAAAGTACCTGTAGTGTAGTATTATTCACATTTAGCCACTATGCATAAGGTTCCCCTTCAAAATTGGTCAGAAATACATTAAAAATAGATTTTTTTATTAAATACAATGATCAGAACTATTAATAAGTGAATGTGTCCTCTTGAAATGCAAAGTGGAAAAAATAGCATAGAAATTATTAGAAAATAGAAAAATAAGTTTAGAATTTTTTTTTCTAAGAAAACGGTTTGCCAATGGTACTTCCCAACTCCATAGTGATGAGATCTTCAAAAGTCAGTTTCTGTATTGTAGTGGTTATCACATTCGCCTAAAACACAAAAGGTCCCCAGTTCGAAACTGGGCAGAAATATGCTGTTATCTTTAGAATTTTAAAACAAGGGATTTTTGGTTGAAATGCCAAATAAAAATGCAATCATATAAAAAGTTTATTTCAGAATGCCATAATGTATGTCAAAGATCATTTTTTATTGGATGGCGGGAGATGCTGTTTCCATGTAGTTTCTGTAGTGTAGTGGTTATCATGTTCGCCTCACACGCGAAAGGTCCCCAGTTCGAAACTGGGCAGAAACATATTTTGTTACCTAAACACTTTGAATTCAATAATTTATATTTTGATAACTATCTACTGTTGCATTGCTCAATGAAAAAGCAAGCAATAATCATATTGCAGAATATCAAAAGTCAATTTCCCTTCTACCATGCATATTGGATGGTGTTGCATTCATGAAGTACCTGTAGTGTAGAGTTATTCACATTTACCCAATATGCATAAGGTCCCCCTTCAAAATTGGTCAGAAATACATTAAAAAAAGATTTTTTTAGAAAATACAATGATCAGAATTGTTAATAAGTGAATGTGTCCTCTTGAAAAGCAAAGTGGAAAAATAGCGTCAAAATTATTAGAAAATAGGAAAAAAAGTTTAGAAAAAATTATATTTCTAAGAAAAGCATGTGTCATTTGTACTTCCAGACTAGATAGTGATGGGATCCACGAGAGTCAGTTTCTGTAGTGTAGTGGTTATCACGTTCGCCTAACACGCGAAAGGTCCCCAGTTCGAAACTGGGCAGAAACAATATTTTAGCTTTAGAATTTTAAAACAATGAATTTTTGGGTAAAATGCTCAATAAAAATACAATCAGATAAAAAGTTTATTTTAGCATGCCATACTGAATGCCAAAGATCATTTTTTATTGGATGATGGTCGCAAATTTTTCATGTAGTATCTGTAGTGTAGTGATTTCATGTTTGCCTCACACGTGAAAGGTCCCCAGTTCGAAATTGGCAGAAACATATTTTGTTACCTAAACACTTTGAATTCAATAATTTATATTTTGATAACTATATACTGTTGCATTGCTTAATGAAAAAGCAAGCAAAAAATCATATTGCAGAATATCAAAAGTCAATTTCCCTTCTACCATGCATATTGGATGGTGTTGCATTCATAAAGTACCTGTAGTGTAGTATTATTCACATTTAGCCAATATGCATAAGGTTCCCCTTCAAAATTGGTCAGAAATACATTAAAAATAGATTTTTTTATTAAATACAATGATCAGAACTATTAATAAGTGAATGTGTCCTCTTGAAATGCAAAGTGGAAAAAATAGCATAGAAATTATTAGAAAATAAAAAAATAAGTTTAGAATTTTTTTTTCTAAGAAAACGGTTTGCCAATGGTACTTCCCGACTCCATAGTGATGAGATCTTCAAAAGTCAGTTTCTGTATTGTAGTGGTTATCACATTCGCCTAAAACACAAAAGGTCCCCAGCTCGAAACTGGGCAGAAATATGCTGTTATCTTTAGAATTTTAAAACAAGGGATTTTTGGTTGAAATGCCAAATAAAAATGCAATCATATAAAAAGTTTATTTCAGAATGCCATAATGTATGTCAAAGATCATTTTTTATTGGATGGCGGGAGATGCTGTTTCCATGTAGTTTCTGTAGTGTAGTGGTTATCATGTTCGCCTCACACGCGAAAGGTCCCCAGTTCGAAACTGGGCAGAAACATATTTTGTTACCTAAACACTTTGAATTCAATAATTTATATTTTGATAACTATCTACTGTTGCATTGCTCAATGAAAAAGCAAGCAAAAATCATATTGCAGAATATCAAAAGTCAATTTCCCTTCTATCATGCATATTGGATGGTGTTGCATTCATGAAGTACCTGTAGTGTAGAGTTATTCACATTTACCCAATATGCATAAGGTCCCCCATCAAAATTGGTCAGAAATACATTAAAAAAAATTTTTTTTCAGTAAATACAATGATCAGAATTGATAATAAGTGAATGTGTCCTCTTGAAATGCAAAGTGGAAAAATAGCGTCAAAATTATTAGAAAATAGGAAAAAAAGTTTAGAAAAAATTATATTTCTAAAAAAAAGCATGTGTCATTTGTACTTCCAGACTAGATAATGATGAGATTCACGCGAGTCAGTTTCTGTATTGTAGTGGTTATCACATTCGCCTAACATGCGAAAGGTCCCCAGTTCAAAACTGGGCAGAAACAATCTTTTAGCTTTAGAATTTTAAAACAATGAATTTTTGGGTAAAATGCTCAATAAAAATACAATCAGATAAAAAGTTTATTTTAGCATGCCATACTGAATGCCAAAGATCATTTTTTATTGGATGATGGTCGCAAATTTTTCATGTAGTATCTGTAGTGTAGTGATTTCATGTTTGCCTCACACATGAAAGGTCCCCAGTTCGAAATTGGCAGAAACATATTTTGTTACCTAAACACTTTGAATTCAATCATTTATATTTTGATAACTATATACTGTTGCATTGCTTAATGAAAAAGCAAGCAAAAAATCATATTGCAGAATATCAAAAGTCAATTTCCCTTCTACCATGCATATTGGATGGTGTTGCATTCATAAAGTACCTGTAGTGTAGTATTATTTACATTTAGCCAATATGCATAAGGTTCCCCTTCAAAATTGGTCAGAAATACATTAAAAATAGATTTTTTTATTAAATACAATGATCAGAACTATCAATAAGTGAATGTGTCCTCTTGAAATGCAAAGTGGAAAAAATAGCATAGAAATTATTAGAAAATAGAAAAATAAGTTTAGAAATTTTTTTTCTAAGAAAACGGTTTGCCAATGGTACTTCCCGACTCCATAGTGATGAGATCTTCAAAAGTCAGTTTCTGTATTGTAGTGGTTATCACATTCGCCTAAAACACAAAAGGTACCCAGTTCGAAACTGGGCAGAAATATGCTGTTATCTTTAGAATTTTAAAACAAGGGATTTTTGGTTGAAATGCCAAATAAAAATGCAATCATATAAAAAATGTATTACAGAATGCCATAATGTATGTCAAAGATCATTTTTTATTGGATGGTGGTCACAAATTTTTCATGTAGTATCTGTAGTGTAGTGATTTCATGTTTGCCTCACATGTGAAAGGTCCCCAGTTCGAAATTGGCAGAAACATATTTTGTTACCTAAACACTTTTAATTCAATAATTTATATTTTGATAACTATATACTGTAGCATTGCTCAATGAAAAAGCAAGCAAAAAAATCATATTGCAGAATATCAAAAGTCAATTTCCCTTCTACCATGCATATTGGATGGTGTTGCATTCATGAAGTACCTGTAGTGTAGTATTATTCACATTTAGCCAATATGCATAAGGTTCCCCTTCAAAATTGGTCAGAAATACATTAAAAATAGATTTTTTTATTAAATACAATGATCAGAACTATTAATAAGTGAATGTGTCCTCTTGAAATGCAAAGTGGAAAAAATAGCATAGAAATTATTAGAAAATAGAAAAATAAGTTTAGAAATTTTTTTTCTAAGAAAACGGTTTGCCAATGGTACTTCCCGACTCCATAGTGATGAGATCTTCAAAAGTCAGTTTCTGTATTGTAGTGGTTATCACATTCGCCTAAAACACAAAAGGTACCCAGTTCGAAACTGGGCAGAAATATGCTGTTATCTTTAGAATTTTAAAACAAGGGATTTTTGGTTGAAATGCCAAATAAAAATGCAATCATATAAAAAATGTATTACAGAATGCCATAATGTATGTCAAAGATCATTTTTTATTGGATGGTGGTCACAAATTTTTCATGTAGTATCTGTAGTGTAGTGGTTATCATGTTCGCCTCACACGCGAAAGGTCCCCAGTTCGAAACTGGGCAGAAACATATTTTGTTACCTAAACACTTTGAATTCAATAATTTATATTTTGATAACTATCTACTGTTGCATTGCTCAATGAAAAAGCAAGCAAAAATCATATTGCAGAATATCAAAAGTCAATTTCCCTTCTATCAGGCATATTGGATGGTGTTGCATTCATGAAGTACCTGTAGTGTAGAGTTATTCACATTTACCCAATATGCATAAGGTCCCCCTTCAAAATTGGTCAGAAATACATTAAAAAAAGATTTTTTTTTAGAAAATACAATGATCAGAATTGATAATAAGTGAATGTGTCCTCTTGAAAAGCAAAGTGGAAAAATAGCGTCAAAATTATTAGAAAATAGGAAAAAAAGTTTAGAAAAAATTATATTTCTAAGAAAAGCATGTGTCATTTGTACTTCCAGACTAGATAGTGATGGGATCCACAAGAGTCAGTTTCTGTAGTGTTGTGGTTATCACGTTCGCCTAACATGCGAAAGGTCCCCAGTTCGAAACTGGGCAGAAACAATCTTTTAGCTTTAGAATTTTAAAACAATGAATTTTTGGGTAAAATGCTCAATAAAAATACAATCAGATAAAAAGTTTATTTTAGCATGCCATACTGAATGCCAAAGATCATTTTTTATTGGATGATGGTCGCAAATTTTTCATGTAGTATCTGTAGTGTAGTGATTTCATGTTTGCCTCACACGTGAAAGGTCCCCAGTTCGAAATTGGCAGAAACATATTTTGTTACCTAAACAATTTGAATTCAATAATTTCTATTTTGATAACTATCTACTGTTGCATTGCTCAATGAAAAAGCAAGCAAAAATCATATTGCAGAATATCAAAAGTCAATTTCCCTTCTATCATGCATATTGGATGGTGTTGCATTCATGAAGTACCTGTAGTGTAGAGTTATTCACATTTACCCAATATGCATAAGGTCCCCCATCAAAATTGGTCAGAAATACATTAAAAAAAAAGATTTTTTTTAGTAAATACAATGATCAGAATTGATAATAAGTGAATGTGTCCTCTTGAAATGCAAAGTGGAAAAATAGCGTCAAAATTATTAGAAAATAGAAAAAAGTTTAGAAAAAATTATATTTCTAAAAAAAGCATGTGTCATTTGTACTTCCAGACTAGATAGTGATGGGATTCACGCGAGTCAGTTTCTGTAGTGTAGTGGTTATCACATTCACCTAACATGCGAAAGGTCCCCAGTTCAAAACTGGGCAGAAACAATCTTTTAGCTTTAGAATTTTAAAACAATGAATTTTTGGGTAAAATGCTCAATAAAAATACAATCAGATAAAAAGTTTATTTTAGCATGCCATACTGAATGCCAAAGATCATTTTTTATTGGATGATGGTCGCAAATTTTTCATGTAGTATCTGTAGTGTAGTGATTTCATGTTTGCCTCACACATGAAAGGTCCCCAGTTCGAAATTGGCAGAAACATATTTTGTTACCTAAACACTTTGAATTCAATCATTTATATTTTGATAACTATATACTGTTGCATTGCTTAATGAAAAAGCAAGCAAAAAATCATATTGCATAATATCAAAAGTCAATTTCCCTTCTACCATGCATATTGGATGGTGTTGCATTCATAAAGTACCTGTAGTGTAGTATTATTTACATTTAGCCAATATGCATAAGGTTCCCCTTCAAAATTGGTCAGAAATACATTAAAAATAGATTTTTTTTATTAAATACAATGATCAGAACTATTAATAAGTGAATGTGTCCTCTTGAAATGCAAAGTGGAAAAAATAGCATAGAAATTATTAGAAAATAGAAAAATAAGTTTAGAATTTTTTTTTCTAAGAAAATGGTTTGCCAATGGTACTTCCCGACTCCATAGTGATGAGATCTTCAAAAGTCAGTTTCTGTATTGTAGTGGTTATCACATTCGCCTAAAACACAAAAGGTCCCCAGTTCGAAACTGGGCAGAAATATGCTGTTATCTTTAGAATTTTAAAACAAGGGATTTTTGGTTGAAATGCCAAATAAAAATGCAATCATATAAAAAATGTATTACAGAATGCCATAATGTATGTCAAAGATCATTTTTTATTGGATGGCGGGAGATGCTGTTTCCATGTAGTTTCTGTAGTGTAGTGGTTATCATGTTCGCCTCACACGCGAAAGGTCCCCAGTTCGAAACTGGGCAGAAACATATTTTGTTACCTAAACACTTTGAATTCAATAATTTATATTTTGATAACTATCTACTGTTGCATTGCTCAATGAAAAAGCAAGCAAAAATCATATTGCAGAATATCAAAAGTCAATTTCCCTTCTATCAGGCATATTGGATGGTGTTGCATTCATGAAGTACCTGTAGTGTAGAGTTATTCACATTTACCCAATATGCATAAGGTCCCCCTTCAAAAATGGTCAGAAATACATTAAAAAAAGATTTTTTTTAGAAAATACAATGATCAGAATTGATAATAAGTGAATGTGTCCTCTTGAAAAGCAAAGTGGAAAAATAGCGTCAAAATTATTAGAAAATAGGAAAAAAAGTTTAGAAAAAATTATATTTCTAAGAAAAGCATGTGTCATTTGTACTTCCAGACTAGATAGTGATGGGATCCACAAGAGTCAGTTTCTGTAGTGTTGTGGTTATCAAGTTCACCTAACATGCGAAACGTCCCCAGTTCGAAACTGGGCAGAAACAATCTTTTAGCTTTAGAATTTTAAAACAATGAATTTTTGGGTAAAATGCTCAATAAAAATACAATCAGATAAAAAGTTTATTTTAGCATGCCATACTGAATGCCAAAGATCATTTTTTATTGGATGATGGTCGCAAATTTTTCATGTAGTATCTGTAGTGTAGTGATTTCATGTTTGCCTCACACGTGAAAGGTCCCCAGTTCGAAATTGGCAGAAACATATTTTGTTACCTAAACACTTTGAATTCAATCATTTATATTTTGATAACTATATACTGTTGCATTGCTTAATGAAAAAGCAAGCAAAAAATCATATTGCAGAATATCAAAAGTCAATTTCCCTTCTACCGTGCATATTGGATGGTGTTGCATTCATAAAGTACTTGTAGTGTAGTATTATTCACATTTAGCCAATATGCATAAGGTTCCCCTTCAAAATTGGTCAGAAATACATTAAAAATAGATTTTTTTATTAAATACAATGATCAGAACTATTAATAAGTGAATGTGTCCTCTTGAAATGCAAAGTGGAAAAAATAGCATAGAAATTATTAGAAAATAGAAAAATAAGTTTAGAATTTTTTTTTCTAAGAAAACGGTTTGCCAATGGTACTTCCCGACTCCATAGTGATGAGATCTTCAAAAGTCAGTTTCTGTATTGTAGTGGTTATCACATTCGCCTAAAACACAAAAGGTCCCCAGTTCGAAACTGGGCAGAAATATGCTGTTATCTTTAGCATTTTAAAACAAGGGATTTTTGGTTGAAATGCCAAATAAAAATGCAATCATATAAAAAGTTTATTTCAGAATGCCATAATGTATGTCAAAGATCATTTTTTATTGGATGGCGGGAGATGCTGTTTCCATGTAGTTTCTGTAGTGTAGTGGTTATCATGTTCGCCTGACATGCGAAAGGTCCCCAGTTCGAAACTGGGCAGAAACAATCTTTTAGCTTTAGAATTTTAAAACAATGAATTTTTGGGTAAAATGCTCAATAAAAATACAATCAGATAAAAAGTTTATTTTAGCATGCCATACTGAATGCCAAAGATCATTTTTTATTGGATGATGGTCGCAAATTTTTCATGTAGTATCTGTAGTGTAGTGATTTCATGTTTGCCTCACACGTGAAAGGTCCCCAGTTCGAAATTGGCAGAAACATATTTTGTTACCTAAACACTTTGAATTCAATAATTTATATTTTGATAACTATCTACTGTTGCATTGCTCAATGAAAAAGCAAGCAATAATCATATTGCAGAATATCAAAAGTCAATTTCCCTTCTACCATGCATATTGGATGGTGTTGCATTCATGAAGTACCTGTAGTGTAGAGTTATTCACATTTACCCATTATGCATAAGGTCCCCCTTCAAAATTGGTCAGAAATACATTAAAAAAAGATTTTTTTTAGAAAATACAATGATCAGAATTGATAATAAGTGAATGTGTCCTCTTGAAAAGCAAAGTGGAAAAATAGCGTCAAAATTATTAGAAAATAGGAAAAAAAGTTTAGAAAAAATTATATTTCTAAGAAAAGCATGTGTCATTTGTACTTCCAGACTAGATAGTGATGGGATCCACGAGAGTCAGTTTCTGTAGTGTAGTGGTTATCACGTTCGCCTAACATGCGAAAGGTCCCCAGTTCAAAACTGGGCAGAAACAATCTTTTAGCTTTAGAATTTTAAAACAATGAATTTTTGGGTAAAATGCTCAATAAAAATACAATCAGATAAAAAGTTTATTTTAGCATGCCATACTGAATGCCAAAGATCATTTTTTATTGGATGATGGTCGCAAATTTTTCATGTAGTATCTGTAGTGTAGTGATTTCATGTTTGCCTCACACGTGAAAGGTCCCCAGTTCGAAATTGGCAGAAACATATTTTGTTACCTAAACAATTTGAATTCAATAATTTCTATTTTGATAACTATCTACTGTTGCATTGCTCAATGAAAAAGCAAGCAAAAATCATATTGCAGAATATCAAAAGTCAATTTCCCTTCTATCATGCATATTGGATGGTGTTGCATTCATGAAGTACCTGTAGTGTAGAGTTATTCACATTTACCCAATATGCATAAGGTCCCCCATCAAAATTGGTCAGAAATACATTAAAAAAAAAGATTTTTTTTAGTAAATACAATGATCAGAATAGATAATAAGTGAATGTGTCCTCTTGAAATGCAAAGTGGAAAAATAGCGTCAAAATTATTAGAAAATAGAAAAAAAGTTTAGAAAAAATTATATTTCTAAAAAAAGCATGTGTCATTTGTACTTCCAGACTAGATAGTGATGGGATTCACGCGAGTCAGTTTCTGTAGTGTAGTGGTTATCACATTCACCTAACATGCGAAAGGTCCCCAGTTCAAAACTGGGCAGAAACAATCTTTTAGCTTTAGAATTTTAAAACAATGAATTTTTGGGTAAAATGCTCAATAAAAATACAATCAGATAAAAAGTTAATTTTAGCATGCCATACTGAATGCCAAAGATCATTTTTTATTGGATGATGGTCGCAAATTTTTCATGTAGTATCTGTAGTGTAGTGATTTCATGTTTGCCTCACACATGAAAGGTCCCCAGTTCGAAATTGGCAGAAACATATTTTGTTACCTAAACACTTTGAATTCAATCATTTATATTTTGATAACTATATACTGTTGCATTGCTTAATGAAAAAGCAAGCAAAAAATCATATTGCATAATATCAAAAGTCAATTTCCCTTCTACCATGCATATTGTATGGTGTTGCATTCATAAAGTACCTGTAGTGTAGTATTATTTACATTTAGCCAATATGCATAAGGTTCCCCTTCAAAATTGGTCAGAAATACATTAAAAATAGATTTTTTTTATTAAATACAATGATCAGAACTATTAATAAGTGAATGTGTCCTCTTGAAATGCAAAGTGGAAAAAATAGCATAGAAATTATTAGAAAATAGAAAAATAAGTTTAGAATTTTTTTTTCTAAGAAAACGGTTTGCCAATGGTACTTCCCGACTCCATAGTGATGAGATCTTCAAAAGTCAGTTTCTGTATTGTAGTGGTTATCACATTCGCCTAAAACACAAAAGGTCCCCAGTTCGAAACTGGGCAGAAATATGCTGTTATCTTTAGAATTTTAAAACAAGGGATTTTTGGTTGAAATGCCAAATAAAAATGCAATCATATAAAAAATGTATTACAGAATGCCATAATGTATGTCAAAGATCATTTTTTATTGGATGGCGGGAGATGCTGTTTCCATGTAGTTTCTGTAGTGTAGTGGTTATCATGTTCGCCTCACACGCGAAAGGTCCCCAGTTCGAAACTGGGCAGAAACATATTTTGTTACCTAAACACTTTGAATTCAATAATTTCTATTTTGATAACTATCTACTGTTGCATTGCTCAATGAAAAAGCAAGCAAAAATCATATTGCAGAATATCAAAAGTCAATTTCCCTTCTATCATGCATATTGGATGGTGTTGCATTCATGAAGTACCTGTAGTGTAGAGTTATTCACATTTACCCAATATGCATAAGGTCCCCCATCAAAATTGGTCAGAAATACATTAAAAAAAAGATTTTTTTTAGTAAATACAATGATCAGAATTGATAATAAGTGAATGTGTCCTCTTGAAATGCAAAGTGGAAAAATAGCGTCAAAATTATTAGAAAATAGAAAAAAAGTTTAGAAAAAATTATATTTCTAAAAAAAGCATGTGTCATTTGTACTTCCAGACTAGATAGTGATGGGATTCACGCGAGTCAGTTTCTGTAGTGTAGTGGTTATCACATTCACCTAACATGCGAAAGGTCCCCAGTTCAAAACTGGGCAGAAACAATCTTTTAGCTTTAGAATTTTAAAACAATGAATTTTTGGGTAAAATGCTCAATAAAAATACAATCAGATAAAAAGTTTATTTTAGCATGCCATACTGAATGCCAAAGATCATTTTTTATTGGATGATGGTCGCAAATTTTTCATGTAGTATCTGTAGTGTAGTGATTTCATGTTTGCCTCACACATGAAAGGTCCCCAGTTCGAAATTGGCAGAAACATATTTTGTTACCTAAACACTTTGAATTCAATCATTTATATTTTGATAACTATATACTGTTGCATTGCTTAATGAAAAAGCAAGCAAAAAATCATATTGCATAATATCAAAAGTCAATTTCCCTTCTACCATGCATATTGGATGGTGTTGCATTCATAAAGTACCTGTAGTGTAGTATTATTTACATTTAGCCAATATGCATAAGGTTCCCCTTCAAAATTGGTCAGAAATACATTAAAAATAGATTTTTTTTATTAAATACAATGATCAGAACTATTAATAAGTGAATGTGTCCTCTTGAAATGCAAAGTGGAAAAAATAGCATAGAAATTATTAGAAAATAGAAAAATAAGTTTAGAATTTTTTTTTCTAAGAAAACGGTTTGCCAATGGTACTTCCCGACTCCATAGTGATGAGATCTTCAAAAGTCAGTTTCTGTATTGTAGTGGTTATCACATTCGCCTAAAACACAAAAGGTCCCCAGTTCGAAACTGGGCAGAAATATGCTGTTATCTTTAGAATTTTAAAACAAGGGATTTTTGGTTGAAATGCCAAATAAAAATGCAATCATATAAAAAATGTATTACAGAATGCCATAATGTATGTCAAAGATCATTTTTTATTGGATGGCGGGAGATGCTGTTTCCATGTAGTTTCTGTAGTGTAGTGGTTATCATGTTCGCCTCACACGCGAAAGGTCCCCAGTTCGAAACTGGGCAGAAACATATTTTGTTACCTAAACACTTTGAATTCAATAATTTATATTTTGATAACTATCTACTGTTGCATTGCTCAATGAAAAAGCAAGCAAAAATCATATTGCAGAATATCAAAAGTCAATTTCCCTTCTATCAGGCATATTGGATGGTGTTGCATTCATGAAGTACCTGTAGTGTAGAGTTATTCACATTTACCCAATATGCATAAGGTCCCCCTTCAAAAATGGTCAGAAATACATTAAAAAAAGATTTTTTTTTTAGAAAATACAATGATCACAATTGATAATAAGTGAATGTGTCCTCTTGAAAAGCAAAGTGGAAAAATAGCGTCAAAATTATTAGAAAATAGGAAAAAAAGTTTAGAAAAAATTATATTTCTAAGAAAAGCATGTGTCATTTGTACTTCCAGACTAGATAGTGATGGGATCCACAAGAGTCAGTTTCTGTAGTGTTGTGGTTATCAAGTTCGCCTAACATGCGAAACGTCCCCAGTTCGAAACTGGGCAGAAACAATCTTTTAGCTTTAGAATTTTAAAACAATGAATTTTTGGGTAAAATGCTCAATAAAAATACAATCAGATAAAAAGTTTATTTTAGCATGCCATACTGAATGCCAAAGATCATTTTTTATTGGATGATGGTCGCAAATTTTTCATGTAGTATCTGTAGTGTAGTGATTTCATGTTTGCCTCACACGTGAAAGGTCCCCAGTTCGAAATTGGCAGAAACATATTTTGTTACCTAAACACTTTGAATTCAATCATTTATATTTTGATAACTATATACTGTTGCATTGCTTAATGAAAAAGCAAGCAAAAAATCATATTGCAGAATATCAAAAGTCAATTTCCCAATCATATAAAAAGTTTATTTCAGAATGCCATAATGTATGTCAAAGATCATTTTTTATTGGATGGCGGGAGATGCTGTTTCCATGTAGTTTCTGTAGTGTAGTGGTTATCACGTTCGCCTGACATGCGAAAGGTCCCCAGTTCGAAACTGGGCAGAAACAATCTTTTAGCTTTAGAATTTTAAAACAATGAATTTTTGGGTAAAATGCTCAATAAAAATACAATCAGATAAAAAGTTTATTTTAGCATGCCATACTGAATGCCAAAGATCATTTTTTATTGGATGATGGTCGCAAATTTTTCATGTAGTATCTGTAGTGTAGTGATTTCATGTTTGCCTCACACGTGAAAGGTCCCCAGTTCGAAATTGGCAGAAACATATTTTGTTACCTAAACACTTTGAATTCAATAATTTATATTTTGATAACTATCTACTGTTGCATTGCTCAATGAAAAAGCAAGCAATAATCATATTGCAGAATATCAAAAGTCAATTTCCCTTCTACCATGCATATTGGATGGTGTTGCATTCATGAAGTACCTGTAGTGTAGAGTTATTCACATTTACCCATTATGCATAAGGTCCCCCTTCAAAATTGGTCAGAAATACATTAAAAAAAGATTTTTTTTAGAAAATACAATGATCAGAATTGATAATAAGTGAATGTGTCCTCTTGAAAAGCAAAGTGGAAAAATAGCGTCAAAATTATTAGAAAATAGGAAAAAAAGTTTAGAAAAAATTATATTTCTAAGAAAAGCATGTGTCATTTGTACTTCCAGACTAGATAGTGATGGGATCCACGAGAGTCAGTTTCTGTAGTGTAGTGGTTATCATGTTCGCCTAACATGCGAAAAGTCCCCAGTTCGAAACTGGGCAGAAACAATCTTTTAGCTTTAGAATTTTAAAACAATGAATTTTTGGGTAAAATGCTCAATAAAAATACAATCAGATAAAAAGTTTATTTTAGCATGCCATACTGAATGCCAAAGATCATTTTTTATTGGATGATGGTCGCAAATTTTTCATGTAGTATCTGTAGTGTAGTGATTTCATGTTTGCCTCACACGTGAAAGGTCCCCAGTTTGAAATTGGTAGAAACATATTTTGTTACCTAAACACTTTGAATTCAATAATTTATATTTTGATAACTATATACTGTTGCATTGCTTAATGAAAAAGCAAGCAAAAAATCATATTGCAGAATATCAAAAGTCAATTTCCCTTCTACCATGCATATTGGATGGTGTTGCATCCATAAAGTACCTGTAGTGTAGTATTATTCACATTTAGCCAATATGCATAAGGTTCCCCTTCAAAATTGGTCAGAAATACATTAAAAATAGATTTTTTTATTAAATACAATGATCAGAACTATTAATAAGTGAATGTGTCCTCTTGAAATGCAAAGTGGAAAAAATAGCATAGAAATTATTAGAAAATAGAAAAATAAGTTTAGAATTTTTTTTTCTAAGAAAACGGTTTGCCAATGGTATTTCCCAACTCCATAGTGATGAGATCTTCAAAAGTCAGTTTCTGTATTGTAGTGGTTATCACATTCGCCTAAAACACAAAAGGTCCCCAGTTCGAAACTGGGCAGAAATATGCTGTTATCTTTAGAATTTTAAAACAAGGGATTTTTGGTTGAAATGCCAAATAAAAATGCAATCATATAAAAAGTTTATTTCAGAATGCCATAATGTATGTCAAAGATCATTTTTTATTGGATGGCGGGAGATGCTGTTTCTATGTAGTTTCTGTAGTGTAGTGGTTATCACGTTCGCCTCACACGCGAAAGGTCCCCAGTTCGAAACTGGGCAGAAACATATTTTGTTACCTAAACACTTTGAATTCAATAATTTATATTTTGATAACTATCTACTGTTGCATTGCTCAATGAAAAAGCAAACAATAATCATATTGCAGAATATCAAAAGTCAATTTCCCTTCTACCATGCATATTGGATGGTGTTGCATTCATGAAGTACCTGTAGTGTAGAGTTATTCACATTTACCCAATATGCATAAGGTCCCCCTTCAAAATTGGTCAGAAATACATTAAAAAAAGATTTTTTTTAGAAAATACAATGATCAGAATTGTTAATAAGTGAATGTGTCCTCTTGAAAAGCAAAGTGGAAAAATAGCGTCAAAATTATTAGAAAATAGGAAAAAAAGTTTAGAAAAAATTATATTTCTAAGAAAAGCATGTGTCATTTGTACTTCCAGACTAGATAGTGATGGGATCCACGAGAGTCAATTTCTGTAGTGTAGTGGTTATCACGTTCGCCTAACACGCGAAAGGTCCCCAGTTCGAAACTGGGCAGAAACAATCTTTTAGCTTTAGAATTTTAAAACAATGAATTTTTGGGTAAAATGCTCAATAAAAATACAATCAGATAAAAAGTTTATTTTAGCATGCCATACTGAATGCCAAAGATCATTTTTTATTGGATGATGGTCGCAAATTTTTCAGGTAGTATCTGTAGTGTAGTGATTTCATGTTTGCCTCACACGTGAAAGGTCCCCAGTTCGAAATTGGCAGAAACATATTTTGTTACCTAAACACTTTGAATTC
Organism: Pseudophryne corroboree; assembly: GCF_028390025.1. Classification (NCBI taxonomy): domain Eukaryota; kingdom Metazoa; phylum Chordata; class Amphibia; order Anura; family Myobatrachidae; genus Pseudophryne; species Pseudophryne corroboree. The sequence goes on along the minus strand of NC_086447.1, from coordinate 25,621,494 downwards.
AATCATTTATATTTTGATAACTATATACTGTTGCATTGCTTAATGAAAAAGCAAGCAAAAAATCATATTGCAGAATATCAAAAGTCAATTTCCCTTCTACCGTGCATATTGGATGGTGTTGCATTCATAAAGTACTTGTAGTGTAGTATTATTCACATTTAGCCAATATGCATAAGGTTCCCCTTCAAAATTGGTCAGAAATACATTAAAAATAGATTTTTTTATTAAATACAATGATCAGAACTATTAATAAGTGAATGTGTCCTCTTGAAATGCAAAGTGGAAAAAATAGCATAGAAATTATTAGAAAATAGAAAAATAAGTTTAGAAATTTTTTTTCTAAGAAAACGATTTGCCAATGGTACTTCCCGACTCCATAGTGATGAGATCTTCAAAAGTCAGTTTCTGTATTGTAGTGGTTATCACATTCGCCTAAAACACAAAAGGTCCCCAGTTCGAAACTGGGCAGAAATATGCTGTTATCTTTAGCATTTTAAAACAAGGGATTTTTGGTTGAAATGCCAAATAAAAATGCAATCATATAAAAAGTTTATTTCAGAATGCCATAATGTATGTCAAAGATCATTTTTTATTGGATGGCGGGAGATGCTGTTTCCATGTAGTTTCTGTAGTGTAGTGGTTATCATGTTCGCCTCACACGCGAGAGGTCCCCAGTTCGAAACTGGGCAGAAACATATTTTGTTACCTAAACACTTTGAATTCAATAATTTATATTTTGATAACTATCTACTGTTGCATTGCTCAATGAAAAAGCCAGCAAAAATCATATTGCAGAATATCAAAAGTCAATTTCCCTTCTATCATGCATATTGGATGGTGTTGCATTCATGAAGTACCTGTAGTATAGAGTTATTCATATTTACCCAATATGCATAAGGTCCCCCGTCAAAATTGGTCAGAAATACATTAAAAAAAAGATTTTTTTTTAGTAAATACAATGATCAGAATTGATAATAAGTGAATGTGTCCTCTTGAAATGCAAAGTGGAAAAATAGCGTCAAAATTATTAGAAAATAGGAAAAAAGTTTAGAAAAAATTATATTTCTAAGAAAAGCATGTGTCATTTGTACTTCCAGACTAGATAGTGATGGGATTCACGCGAGTCAGTTTCTGTAGTGTAGTGGTTATCACGTTCGCCTAACATGCGGAAGGTCCCCAGTTCGAAACTGGGCAGAAACAATCTTTTAGCTTTAGAATTTTAAAACAATGAATTTTTGGGTAAAATGCTCAATAAAAATACAATCAGATAAAAAGTTTATTTTAGCATGCCATACTGAATGCCAAAGATCATTTTTTATTGGATGATGGTCGCAAATTTTTCATGTAGTATCTGTAGTGTAGTGATTTCATGTTTGCCTCACACGTGAAAGGTCCCAAGTTCGAAATTGGCAGAAACATATTTTTTGTTACCTAAACACTTTGAATTCAATAATTTATATTTTGATAACTATCTACTGTTGCATTGCTCAATGAAAAAGCAAGCAATAATCATATTGCAGAATATCAAAAGTCAATTTCCCTTCTACCATGCATATTGGATGGTGTTGCATTCATGAAGTACCTGTAGTGTAGAGTTATTCACATTTACCCAATATGCATAAGGTCCCCCTTCAAAATTGGTCAGAAATACATTAAAAAAAGATTTTTTTTAGAAAATACAATGATCAGAATTGATAATAAGTGAATGTGTCCTCTTGAAAAGCAAAGTGGAAAAATAGCGTCAAAATTAATAGAAAATAGGAAAAAAAGTTTAGAAAAAATTATATTTCTAAGAAAAGCATGTGTCATTTGTACTTCCAGACTAGATAGTGATGGGATCCACGAGAGTCAGTTTCTGTAGTGTAGTGGTTATAACGTTCGCCTAACACGCGAAAGGTCCCCATTTCGAAACTGGGCAGAAACAATCTTTTAGCTTTAGAATTTTAAAACAATGAATTTTTTGGGTAAAATGCTCAATAAAAATACAATCAGATAAAAAGTTTATTTTAGCATGCCATACTGAATGCCAAAGATCATTTTTTATTGGATGATGGTCGCAAATTTTTCATGTAGTATCTGTAGTGTAGTGATTTCATGTTTGCCTCACACGTGAAAGGTCCCCAGTTCGAAATTGGCAGAAACATATTTTGTTACCTAAGCACTTTGAATTCAATCATTTATATTTTGATAACTATATACTGTTGCATTGCTTAATGAAAAAGCAAGCAAAAAATCATATTGCAGAATATCAAAAGTCAATTTCCCTTCTACCGTGCATATTGGATGGTGTTGCATTCATAAAGTACTTGTAGTGTAGTATTATTCACATTTAGCCAATATGCATAAGGTTCCCCTTCAAAATTGGTCAGAAATACATTAAAAATAGATTTTTTTATTAAATACAATGATCAGAACTATTAATAAGTGAATGTGTCCTCTTGAAATGCAAAGTGGAAAAAATAGCATAGAAATTATTAGAAAATAGAAAAATAAGTTTAGAATTTTTTTTTCTAAGAAAACGGTTTGCCAATGGTACTTCCCGACTCCATAGTGATGAGATCTTCAAAAGTCAGTTTCTGTATTGTAGTGGTTATCACATTCGCCTAAAACACAAAAGGTCCCCAGTTCGAAACTGGGCAGAAATATGCTGTTATCTTTAGAATTTTAAAACAAGGGATTTTTGGTTGAAATGCCAAATAAAAATGCAATCATATAAAAAGTTTATTTCAGAATGCCATAATGTATGTCAAAGATCATTTTTTATTGGATGGCAGGAGATGCTGTTTCCATGTAGTTTCTGTAGTGTAGTGGTTATCACGTTTGCCTCACATGTGAAAGGTCCCCAGTTCGAAACTGGGCAGAAACATATTTTGTTACCTAAACACTTTGAATTCAATAATTTATATTTTGATAACTATCTACTGTTGCATTGCTCAATGAAAAAGCAAGCAAAAATCATATTGCAGAATATCAAAAGTCAATTTCCCTTCTATCATGCATATTGGATGGTGTTGCATTCATGAAGTACCTGTAGTGTAGAGTTATTCACATTTACCCAATATGCATAAGGTCCCCCTTCAAAATTGGTCAGAAATACATTAAAAAAAGATTTTTTAGCAAATACAATGATCAGAATTGATAATAAGTGAATGTGTCCTCTTGAAAAGCAAAGTGGAAAAATAGCGTCAAAATTATTAGAAAATAGGAAAAAAAGTTTAGAAAAAATAATATTTCTAAGAAAAGAATGTGTCATTTGAACTTCCAGACTAGATAGTGATGGAATGCACGAGAGTCAGTTTCTGTAGTCTAGTGGTTATAACGTTCGCCTAACACGCGAAAGGTCCCCATTTCGAAACTGGGCAGAAACAATCTTTTAGCTTTAGAATTTTAAAACAATGAATTTTTTGGGTAAAATGCTCAATAAAAATACAATCAGATAAAAAGTTTATTTTAGCATGCCATACTGAATGCCAAAGATCATTTTTTATTGGATGATGGTCGCAAATTTTTCATGTAGTATCTGTAGTGTAGTGATTTCATGTTTGCCTCACACGTGAAAGGTCCCCAGTTCGAAATTGGCAGAAACATATTTTGTTACCTAAGCACTTTGAATTCAATAATTTATATTTTGATAACTATATACTGTTGCATTGCTTAATGAAAAAGCAAGCAAAAAATCATATTGCAGAATATCAAAAGTCAATTTCCCTTCTACCATGCATATTGGATGGTGTTGAATTCATAAAGTACCTGTAGTGTAGTATTATTCACATTTAGCCAATATGCATAAGGTTCCCCTTCAAAATTGGTCAGAAATACATTAAAAATAGATTTTTTTATTAAATACAATGATCAGAACTATTAATAAGTGAATGTGTCCTCTTGAAATGCAAAGTGGAAAAAATAGCATAGAAATTATTAGAAAATAGAAAAATAAGTTTAGAATTTTTTTTCTAAGAAAACGGTTTGCCAATGGTACTTCCCGACTCCATAGTGATGAGATCTTCAAAAGTCAGTTTCTGTATTGTAGTGGTTATCACATTCGCCTAAAACACAAAAGGTCCCCAGTTCGAAACTGGGCAGAAATATGCTGTTATCTTTAGAATTTTAAAACAAGGGATTTTTGGTTGAAATGCCAAATAAAAATGCAATCATATAAAAAGTTTATTTCAGAATGCCATAATGTATGTCAAAGATCATTTTTTATTGGATGGCAGGAGATGCTGTTTCCATGTAGTTTCTGTAGTGTAGTGGTTATCACGTTTGCCTCACATGTGAAAGGTCCCCAGTTCGAAACTGGGCAGAAACATATTTTGTTACCTAAACACTTTGAATTCAATAATTTATATTTTGATAACTATCTACTGTTGCATTGCTCAATGAAAAAGCAAGCAAAAATCATATTGCAGAATATCAAAAGTCAATTTCCCTTCTATCATGCATATTGGATGGTGTTGCATTCATGAAGTACCTGTAGTGTAGAGTTATTCACATTTATCCAATATGCATAAGGTCCCCCGTCAAAATTGGTCAGAAATACATTAAAAAAAAGATTTTTTCAGTAAATACAATGATCAGAATTGATAATAAGTGAATGTGTCCTCTTGAAATGCAATGTGCAAAAATAGCGTCAAAATTATTAGAAAATAGGAAAAAAAGTTTAGAAAAAATTATATTTCTAAGAAAAGCATGTGTCATTTGTACTTCCAGACTAGATAGTGATGGGATCCACGAGAGTCAGTTTCTGTAGTGTAGTGTTTATCACATTTGCCTAACATGCGAAAGGTCCCCAGTTCGAAACTGGGCAGAAACAATCTTTTTGCTTTAGAATTTTAAAACAATGAATTTTTGGGTAAAATGCTCAATAAAAATACAATCAGATAAAAAGTTTATTTTAGCATGCCATACTGAATGCCAAAGATCATTTTTTATTGGATGATGGTCGCAAATTTTTCATGTAGTATCTGTAGTGTAGTGATTTCATGTTTGTCTCACACGTGAAAGGTCCCCAGTTCAAAATTGGCAGAAACATATTTTGTTACCTAAACACTTTGAATTCAATCATTTATATTTTGATAACTATATACTGTTGCATTGCTTAATGAAAAAGCAAGCGAAAAATCATATTGCAGATTATCAAAAGTCAATTTCCCTTCTACCATGCATATTGGATGGTGTTGCATTCATAAAGTACCTGTAGTGTAGTATTATTCACATTTAGCCAATATGCATAAGGTTCCCCTTCAAAATTGGTCAGAAATACATAAAAAAATAGATTTTTTTATTAAATACAATGATAAGAACTATTAATAAGTGAATGTGTCCTCTTGAAATGCAAAGTGGAAAAAATAGCATAGAAATTATTAGAAAATAGAAAAATAAGTTTAGAATTTTTTTTCTAAGAAAACGGTTTGCCAATGGTACTTCCCGACTCCATAGTGATGAGATCTTCAAAAGTCAGTTTCTGTATTGTAGTGGTTATCACATTCGCTTAAAACACAAAAGGTCCCCAGTTCGAAACTGGGCAGAAATATGCTGTTATCTTTAGAATTTTAAAACAAGGGATTTTTGGTTGAAGTGCCAAATAAAAATGCAATCATATAAAAAGTTTATTTCAGAATGCCATAATGTATGTCAAAGATCATTTTTTATTGGATGGCGGGAGATGCTGTTTCCATGTAGTTTCTGTAGTGTAGTGGTTATCACGTTCGCCTGACATGCGAAAGGTCCCCAGTTCGAAACTGGGCAGAAACAATCTTTTAGCTTTAGAATTTTAAAACAATGAATTTTTGGGTAAAATGCTCAATAAAAATACAATCAGATAAAAAGTTTATTTTAGCATGCCATACTGAATGCCAAAGATCATTTTTTATTGGATGATGGTCGCAAATTTTTCATGTAGTATCTGTAGTGTAGTGATTTCATGTTTGCCTCACACGTGAAAGGTCCCCAGTTCGAAATTGGCAGAAACATATTTTGTTACCTAAACACTTTGAATTCAATAATTTATATTTTGATAACTATCTACTGTTGCATTGCTCAATGAAAAAGCAAGCAATAATCATATTGCAGAATATCAAAAGTCAATTTCCCTTCTACCATGCATATTGGATGGTGTTGCATTCATGAAGTACCTGTAGTGTAGAGTTATTCACATTTACCCATTATGCATAAGGTCCCCCTTCAAAATTGGTCAGAAATACATTAAAAAAAGATTTTTTTTAGAAAATACAATGATCAGAATTGATAATAAGTGAATGTGTCCTCTTGAAAAGCAAAGTGGAAAAATAGCGTCAAAATTATTAGAAAATAGGAAAAAAAGTTTAGAAAAAATTATATTTCTAAGAAAAGCATGTGTCATTTGTACTTCCAGACTAGATAGTGATGGGATCCACGAGAGTCAGTTTCTGTAGTGTAGTGGTTATCATGTTCGCCTAACATGCGAAAAGTCCCCAGTTCGAAACTGGGCAGAAACAATCTTTTAGCTTTAGAATTTTAAAACAATGAATTTTTGGGTAAAATGCTCAATAAAAATACAATCAGATAAAAAGTTTATTTTAGCATGCCATACTGAATGCCAAAGATCATTTTTTATTGGATGATGGTCGCAAATTTTTCATGTAGTATCTGTAGTGTAGTGATTTCATGTTTGCCTCACACGTGAAAGGTCCCCAGTTTGAAATTGGTAGAAACATATTTTGTTACCTAAACACTTTGAATTCAATAATTTATATTTTGATAACTATATACTGTTGCATTGCTTAATGAAAAAGCAAGCAAAAAATCATATTGCAGAATATCAAAAGTCAATTTCCCTTCTACCGTGCATATTGGATGGTGTTGCATTCATAAAGTACTTGTAGTGTAGTATTATTCACATTTAGCCAATATGCATAAGGTTCCCCTTCAAAATTGGTCAGAAATACATTAAAAATAGATTTTTTTATTAAATACAATGATCAGAACTATTAATAAGTGAATGTGTCCTCTTGAAATGCAAAGTGGAAAAAATAGCATAGAAATTATTAGAAAATAGAAAAATAAGTTTAGAATTTTTTTTTCTAAGAAAACGGTTTGCCAATGGTACTTCCCGACTCCATAGTGATGAGATCTTCAAAAGTCAGTTTCTGTATTGTAGTGGTTATCACATTCGCCTAAAACACAAAAGGTCCCCAGTTCGAAACTGGGCAGAAATATGCTGTTATCTTTAGAATTTTAAAACAAGGGATTTTTGGTTGAAATGCCAAATAAAAATGCAATCATATAAAAAGTTTATTTCAGAATGCCATAATGTATGTCAAAGATCATTTTTTATTGGATGGCAGGAGATGCTGTTTCCATGTAGTTTCTGTAGTGTAGTGGTTATCACGTTTGCCTCACATGTGAAAGGTCCCCAGTTCGAAACTGGGCAGAAACATATTTTGTTACCTAAACACTTTGAATTCAATAATTTATATTTTGATAACTATCTACTGTTGCATTGCTCAATGAAAAAGCAAGCAAAAATCATATTGCAGAATATCAAAAGTCAATTTCCCTTCTATCATGCATATTGGATGGTGTTGCATTCATGAAGTACCTGTAGTGTAGAGTTATTCACATTTACCCAATATGCATAAGGTCCCCCTTCAAAATTGGTCAGAAATACATTAAAAAAAGATTTTTTAGCAAATACAATGATCAGAATTGATAATAAGTGAATGTGTCCTCTTGAAAAGCAAAGTGGAAAAATAGCGTCAAAATTATTAGAAAATAGGAAAAAAAGTTTAGAAAAAATAATATTTCTAAGAAAAGAATGTGTCATTTGAACTTCCAGACTAGATAGTGATGGAATGCACGAGAGTCAGTTTCTGTAGTCTAGTGGTTATAACGTTCGCCTAACACGCGAAAGGTCCCCATTTCGAAACTGGGCAGAAACAATCTTTTAGCTTTAGAATTTTAAAACAATGAATTTTTTGGGTAAAATGCTCAATAAAAATACAATCAGATAAAAAGTTTATTTTAGCATGCCATACTGAATGCCAAAGATCATTTTTTATTGGATGATGGTCGCAAATTTTTCATGTAGTATCTGTAGTGTAGTGATTTCATGTTTGCCTCACACGTGAAAGGTCCCCAGTTCGAAATTGGCAGAAACATATTTTGTTACCTAAGCACTTTGAATTCAATAATTTATATTTTGATAACTATATACTGTTGCATTGCTTAATGAAAAAGCAAGCAAAAAATCATATTGCAGAATATCAAAAGTCAATTTCCCTTCTACCATGCATATTGGATGGTGTTGAATTCATAAAGTACCTGTAGTGTAGTATTATTCACATTTAGCCAATATGCATAAGGTTCCCCTTCAAAATTGGTCAGAAATACATTAAAAATAGATTTTTTTATTAAATACAATGATCAGAACTATTAATAAGTGAATGTGTCCTCTTGAAATGCAAAGTGGAAAAAATAGCATAGAAATTATTAGAAAATAGAAAAATAAGTTTAGAATTTTTTTTCTAAGAAAACGGTTTGCCAATGGTACTTCCCGACTCCATAGTGATGAGATCTTCAAAAGTCAGTTTCTGTATTGTAGTGGTTATCACATTCGCCTAAAACACAAAAGGTCCCCAGTTCGAAACTGGGCAGAAATATGCTGTTATCTTTAGAATTTTAAAACAAGGGATTTTTGGTTGAAATGCCAAATAAAAATGCAATCATATAAAAAGTTTATTTCAGAATGCCATAATGTATGTCAAAGATCATTTTTTATTGGATGGCAGGAGATGCTGTTTCCATGTAGTTTCTGTAGTGTAGTGGTTATCACGTTTGCCTCACATGTGAAAGGTCCCCAGTTCGAAACTGGGCAGAAACATATTTTGTTACCTAAACACTTTGAATTCAATAATTTATATTTTGATAACTATCTACTGTTGCATTGCTCAATGAAAAAGCAAGCAAAAATCATATTGCAGAATATCAAAAGTCAATTTCCCTTCTATCATGCATATTGGATGGTGTTGCATTCATGAAGTACCTGTAGTGTAGAGTTATTCACATTTATCCAATATGCATAAGGTCCCCCGTCAAAATTGGTCAGAAATACATTAAAAAAAAGATTTTTTCAGTAAATACAATGATCAGAATTGATAATAAGTGAATGTGTCCTCTTGAAATGCAATGTGCAAAAATAGCGTCAAAATTATTAGAAAATAGGAAAAAAAGTTTAGAAAAAATTATATTTCTAAGAAAAGCATGTGTCATTTGTACTTCCAGACTAGATAGTGATGGGATCCACGAGAGTCAGTTTCTGTAGTGTAGTGTTTATCACATTTGCCTAACATGCGAAAGGTCCCCAGTTCGAAACTGGGCAGAAACAATCTTTTTGCTTTAGAATTTTAAAACAATGAATTTTTGGGTAAAATGCTCAATAAAAATACAATCAGATAAAAAGTTTATTTTAGCATGCCATACTGAATGCCAAAGATCATTTTTTATTGGATGATGGTCGCAAATTTTTCATGTAGTATCTGTAGTGTAGTGATTTCATGTTTGTCTCACACGTGAAAGGTCCCCAGTTCAAAATTGGCAGAAACATATTTTGTTACCTAAACACTTTGAATTCAATCATTTATATTTTGATAACTATATACTGTTGCATTGCTTAATGAAAAAGCAAGCGAAAAATCATATTGCAGATTATCAAAAGTCAATTTCCCTTCTACCATGCATATTGGATGGTGTTGCATTCATAAAGTACCTGTAGTGTAGTATTATTCACATTTAGCCAATATGCATAAGGTTCCCCTTCAAAATTGGTCAGAAATACATTAAAAAATAGATTTTTTTATTAAATACAATGATAAGAACTATTAATAAGTGAATGTGTCCTCTTGAAATGCAAAGTGGAAAAAATAGCATAGAAATTATTAGAAAATAGAAAAATAAGTTTAGAATTTTTTTTCTAAGAAAACGGTTTGCCAATGGTACTTCCCGACTCCATAGTGATGAGATCTTCAAAAGTCAGTTTCTGTATTGTAGTGGTTATCACATTCGCTTAAAACACAAAAGGTCCCCAGTTCGAAACTGGGCAGAAATATGCTGTTATCTTTAGAATTTTAAAACAAGGGATTTTTGGTTGAAGTGCCAAATAAAAATGCAATCATATAAAAAGTTTATTTCAGAATGCCATAATGTATGTCAAAGATCATTTTTTATTGGATGGCGGGAGATGCTGTTTCCATGTAGTTTCTGTAGTGTAGTGGTTATCACGTTCGCCTGACATGCGAAAGGTCCCCAGTTCGAAACTGGGCAGAAACAATCTTTTAGCTTTAGAATTTTAAAACAATGAATTTTTGGGTAAAATGCTCAATAAAAATACAATCAGATAAAAAGTTTATTTTAGCATGCCATACTGAATGCCAAAGATCATTTTTTATTGGATGATGGTCGCAAATTTTTCATGTAGTATCTGTAGTGTAGTGATTTCATGTTTGCCTCACACGTGAAAGGTCCCCAGTTCGAAATTGGCAGAAACATATTTTGTTACCTAAACACTTTGAATTCAATAATTTATATTTTGATAACTATCTACTGTTGCATTGCTCAATGAAAAAGCAAGCAATAATCATATTGCAGAATATCAAAAGTCAATTTCCCTTCTACCATGCATATTGGATGGTGTTGCACTCATGAAGTACCTGTAGTGTAGAGTTATTCACATTTACCCATTATGCATAAGGTCCCCCTTCAAAATTGGTCAGAAATACATTAAAAAAAGATTTTTTTTAGAAAATACAATGATCAGAATTGATAATAAGTGAATGTGTCCTCTTGAAAAGCAAAGTGGAAAAATAGCGTCAAAATTATTAGAAAATAGGAAAAAAAGTTTAGAAAAAATTATATTTCTAAGAAAAGCATGTGTCATTTGTACTTCCAGACTAGATAGTGATGGGATCCACGAGAGTCAGTTTCTGTAGTGTAGTGGTTATCATGTTCGCCTAACATGCGAAAAGTCCCCAGTTCGAAACTGGGCAGAAACAATCTTTTAGCTTTAGAATTTTAAAACAATGAATTTTTGGGTAAAATGCTCAATAAAAATACAATCAGATAAAAAGTTTATTTTAGCATGCCATACTGAATGCCAAAGATCATTTTTTATTGGATGATGGTCGCAAATTTTTCATGTAGTATCTGTAGTGTAGTGATTTCATGTTTGCCTCACACGTGAAAGGTCCCCAGTTTGAAATTGGTAGAAACATATTTTGTTACCTAAACACTTTGAATTCAATAATTTATATTTTGATAACTATATACTGTTGCATTGCTTAATGAAAAAGCAAGCAAAAAATCATATTGCAGAATATCAAAAGTCAATTTCCCTTCTACCATGCATATTGGATGGTGTTGCATTCATAAAGTACCTGTAGTGTAGTATTATTCACATTTAGCCAATATGCATAAGGTTCCCCTTCAAAATTGGTCAGAAATACATTAAAAATAGATTTTTTTATTAAATACAATGATCAGAACTATTAATAAGTGAATGTGTCCTCTTGAAATGCAAAGTGGAAAAAATAGCATAGAAATTATTAGAAAATAGAAAAATAAGTTTAGAATTTTTTTTTCTAAGAAAACGGTTTGCCAATGGTATTTCCCAACTCCATAGTGATGAGATCTTCAAAAGTCAGTTTCTGTATTGTAGTGGTTATCACATTCGCCTAAAACACAAAAGGTCCCCAGTTCGAAACTGGGCAGAAATATGCTGTTATCTTTAGAATTTTAAAACAAGGGATTTTTGGTTGAAATGCCAAATAAAAATGCAATCATATAAAAAGTTTATTTCAGAATGCCATAATGTATGTCAAAGATCATTTTTTATTGGATGGCGGGAGATGATGTTTCTATGTAGTTTCTGTAGTGTAGTGGTTATCACGTTCGCCTCACACGCGAAAGGTCCCCAGTTCGAAACTGGGCAGAAACATATTTTGTTACCTAAACACTTTGAATTCAATAATTTATATTTTGATAACTATCTACTGTTGCATTGCTCAATGAAAAAGCAAACAATAATCATATTGCAGAATATCAAAAGTCAATTTCCCTTCTACCATGCATATTGGATGGTGTTGCATTCATGAAGTACCTGTAGTGTAGAGTTATTCACATTTACCCAATATGCATAAGGTCCCCCTTCAAAATTGGTCAGAAATACATTAAAAAAAGATTTTTTTTAGAAAATACAATGATCAGAATTGTTAATAAGTGAATGTGTCCTCTTGAAAAGCAAAGTGGAAAATTAGCGTCAAAATTATTAGAAAATAGGAAAAAAAGTTTAGAAAAAATTATATTTCTAAGAAAAGCATGTGTCATTTGTACTTCCAGACTAGATAGTGATGGGATCCACGAGAGTCAATTTCTGTAGTGTAGTGGTTATCACGTTCGCCTAACACGCGAAAGGTCCCCAGTTCGAAACTGGGCAGAAACAATCTTTTAGCTTTAGAATTTTAAAACAATGAATTTTTGGGTAAAATGCTCAATAAAAATACAATCAGATAAAAAGTTTATTTTAGCATGCCATACTGAATGCCAAAGATCATTTTTTATTGGATGATGGTCGCAAATTTTTCAGGTAGTATCTGTAGTGTAGTGATTTCATGTTTGCCTCACACGTGAAAGGTCCCCAGTTCGAAATTGGCAGAAACATATTTTGTTACCTAAACACTTTGAATTCAATCATTTATATTTTGATAACTATATACTGTGGCATTGCTTAATGAAAAAGCAAGCAAAAAATCATATTGCAGAATATCAAAAGTCAATTTCCCTTCTACCGTGCATATTGGATGGTGTTGCATTCATAAAGTACTTGTAGTGTAGTATTATTCACATTTAGCCAATATGCATAAGGTTCCCCTTCAAAATTGGTCAGAAATACATTAAAAATAGATTTTTTTATTAAATACAATGATCAGAACTATTAATAAGTGAATGTGTCCTCTTGAAATGCAAAGTGGAAAAAATAGCATAGAAATTATTAGAAAATAGAAAAATAAGTTTAGAAATTTTTTTTCTAAGAAAACGATTTGCCAATGGTACTTCCCGACTCCATAGTGATGAGATCTTCAAAAGTCAGTTTCTGTATTGTAGTGGTTATCACATTCGCCTAAAACACAAAAGGTCCCCAGTTCGAAACTGGGCAGAAATATGCTGTTATCTTTAGCATTTTAAAACAAGGGATTTTTGGTTGAAATGCCAAATAAAAATGCAATCATATAAAAAGTTTATTTCAGAATGCCATAATGTATGTCAAAGATCATTTTTTATTGGATGGCGGGAGATGCTGTTTCCATGTAGTTTCTGTAGTGTAGTGGTTATCATGTTCGCCTCACACGCGAAAGGTCCCCAGTTCGAAACTGGGCAGAAACATATTTTGTTACCTAAACACTTTGAATTCAATAATTTATATTTTGATAACTATCTACTGTTGCATTGCTCAATGAAAAAGCCAGCAAAAATCATATTGCAGAATATCAAAAGTCAATTTCCCTTCTATCATGCATATTGGATGGTGTTGCATTCATGAAGTACCTGTAGTATAGAGTTATTCATATTTACCCAATATGCATAAGGTCCCCCGTCAAAATTGGTCAGAAATACATTAAAAAAAAGATTTTTTTTTAGTAAATACAATGATCAGAATTGATAATAAGTGAATGTGTCCTCTTGAAATGCAAAGTGGAAAAATAGCGTCAAAATTATTAGAAAATAGGAAAAAAGTTTAGAAAAAATTATATTTCTAAGAAAAGCATGTGTCATTTGTACTTCCAGACTAGATAGTGATGGGATTCACGCGAGTCAGTTTCTGTAGTGTAGTGGTTATCACGTTCGCCTAACATGCGGAAGGTCCCCAGTTCGAAACTGGGCAGAAACAATCTTTTAGCTTTAGAATTTTAAAACAATGAATTTTTGGGTAAAATGCTCAATAAAAATACAATCAGATAAAAAGTTTATTTTAGCATGCCATACTGAATGCCAAAGATCATTTTTTATTGGATGATGGTCGCAAATTTTTCATGTAGTATCTGTAGTGTAGTGATTTCATGTTTGCCTCACACGTGAAAGGTCCCAAGTTCGAAATTGGCAGAAACATATTTTTTGTTACCTAAACACTTTGAATTCAATAATTTATATTTTGATAACTATCTACTGTTGCATTGCTCAATGAAAAAGCAAGCAATAATCATATTGCAGAATATCAAAAGTCAATTTCCCTTCTACCATGCATATTGGATGGTGTTGCATTCATGAAGTACCTGTAGTGTAGAGTTATTCACATTTACCCAATATGCATAAGGTCCCCCTTCAAAATTGGTCAGAAATACATTAAAAAAAGATTTTTTTTAGAAAATACAATGATCAGAATTGATAATAAGTGAATGTGTCCTCTTGAAAAGCAAAGTGGAAAAATAGCGTCAAAATTAATAGAAAATAGGAAAAAAAGTTTAGAAAAAATTATATTTCTAAGAAAAGCATGTGTCATTTGTACTTCCAGACTAGATAGTGATGGGATCCACGAGAGTCAGTTTCTGTAGTGTAGTGGTTATAACGTTCGCCTAACACGCGAAAGGTCCCCATTTCGAAACTGGGCAGAAACAATCTTTTAGCTTTAGAATTTTAAAACAATGAATTTTTTGGGTAAAATGCTCAATAAAAATACAATCAGATAAAAAGTTTATTTTAGCATGCCATACTGAATGCCAAAGATCATTTTTTATTGGATGATGGTCGCAAATTTTTCATGTAGTATCTGTAGTGTAGTGATTTCATGTTTGCCTCACACGTGAAAGGTCCCCAGTTCGAAATTGGCAGAAACATATTTTGTTACCTAAGCACTTTGAATTCAATCATTTATATTTTGATAACTATATACTGTTGCATTGCTTAATGAAAAAGCAAGCAAAAAATCATATTGCAGAATATCAAAAGTCAATTTCCCTTCTACCGTGCATATTGGATGGTGTTGCATTCATAAAGTACTTGTAGTGTAGTATTATTCACATTTAGCCAATATGCATAAGGTTCCCCTTCAAAATTGGTCAGAAATACATTAAAAATAGATTTTTTTATTAAATACAATGATCAGAACTATTAATAAGTGAATGTGTCCTCTTGAAATGCAAAGTGGAAAAAATAGCATAGAAATTATTAGAAAATAGAAAAATAAGTTTAGAATTTTTTTTTCTAAGAAAACGGTTTGCCAATGGTACTTCCCGACTCCATAGTGATGAGATCTTCAAAAGTCAGTTTCTGTATTGTAGTGGTTATCACATTCGCCTAAAACACAAAAGGTCCCCAGTTCGAAACTGGGCAGAAATATGCTGTTATCTTTAGAATTTTAAAACAAGGGATTTTTGGTTGAAATGCCAAATAAAAATGCAATCATATAAAAAGTTTATTTCAGAATGCCATAATGTATGTCAAAGATCATTTTTTATTGGATGGCAGGAGATGCTGTTTCCATGTAGTTTCTGTAGTGTAGTGGTTATCACGTTTGCCTCACATGTGAAAGGTCCCCAGTTCGAAACTGGGCAGAAACATATTTTGTTACCTAAACACTTTGAATTCAATAATTTATATTTTGATAACTATCTACTGTTGCATTGCTCAATGAAAAAGCAAGCAAAAATCATATTGCAGAATATCAAAAGTCAATTTCCCTTCTATCATGCATATTGGATGGTGTTGCATTCATGAAGTACCTGTAGTGTAGAGTTATTCACATTTACCCAATATGCATAAGGTCCCCCTTCAAAATTGGTCAGAAATACATTAAAAAAAGATTTTTTAGCAAATACAATGATCAGAATTGATAATAAGTGAATGTGTCCTCTTGAAAAGCAAAGTGGAAAAATAGCGTCAAAATTATTAGAAAATAGGAAAAAAAGTTTAGAAAAAATAATATTTCTAAGAAAAGAATGTGTCATTTGAACTTCCAGACTAGATAGTGATGGAATGCACGAGAGTCAGTTTCTGTAGTCTAGTGGTTATAACGTTCGCCTAACACGCGAAAGGTCCCCATTTCGAAACTGGGCAGAAACAATCTTTTAGCTTTAGAATTTTAAAACAATGAATTTTTTGGGTAAAATGCTCAATAAAAATACAATCAGATAAAAAGTTTATTTTAGCATGCCATACTGAATGCCAAAGATCATTTTTTATTGGATGATGGTCGCAAATTTTTCATGTAGTATCTGTAGTGTAGTGATTTCATGTTTGCCTCACACGTGAAAGGTCCCCAGTTCGAAATTGGCAGAAACATATTTTGTTACCTAAGCACTTTGAATTCAATAATTTATATTTTGATAACTATATACTGTTGCATTGCTTAATGAAAAAGCAAGCAAAAAATCATATTGCAGAATATCAAAAGTCAATTTCCCTTCTACCATGCATATTGGATGGTGTTGAATTCATAAAGTACCTGTAGTGTAGTATTATTCACATTTAGCCAATATGCATAAGGTTCCCCTTCAAAATTGGTCAGAAATACATTAAAAATAGATTTTTTTATTAAATACAATGATCAGAACTATTAATAAGTGAATGTGTCCTCTTGAAATGCAAAGTGGAAAAAATAGCATAGAAATTATTAGAAAATAGAAAAATAAGTTTAGAATTTTTTTTCTAAGAAAACGGTTTGCCAATGGTACTTCCCGACTCCATAGTGATGAGATCTTCAAAAGTCAGTTTCTGTATTGTAGTGGTTATCACATTCGCCTAAAACACAAAAGGTCCCCAGTTCGAAACTGGGCAGAAATATGCTGTTATCTTTAGAATTTTAAAACAAGGGATTTTTGGTTGAAATGCCAAATAAAAATGCAATCATATAAAAAGTTTATTTCAGAATGCCATAATGTATGTCAAAGATCATTTTTTATTGGATGGCAGGAGATGCTGTTTCCATGTAGTTTCTGTAGTGTAGTGGTTATCACGTTTGCCTCACATGTGAAAGGTCCCCAGTTCGAAACTGGGCAGAAATATATTTTGTTACCTAAACACTTTGAATTCAATAATTTATATTTTGATAACTATCTACTGTTGCATTGCTCAATGAAAAAGCAAGCAAAAATCATATTGCAGAATATCAAAAGTCAATTTCCCTTCTATCATGCATATTGGATGGTGTTGCATTCATGAAGTACCTGTAGTGTAGAGTTATTCACATTTATCCAATATGCATAAGGTCCCCCGTCAAAATTGGTCAGAAATACATTAAAAAAAAGATTTTTTCAGTAAATACAATGATCAGAATTGATAATAAGTGAATGTGTCCTCTTGAAATGCAATGTGCAAAAATAGCGTCAAAATTATTAGAAAATAGGAAAAAAAGTTTAGAAAAAATTATATTTCTAAGAAAAGCATGTGTCATTTGTACTTCCAGACTAGATAGTGATGGGATCCACGAGAGTCAGTTTCTGTAGTGTAGTGTTTATCACATTTGCCTAACATGCGAAAGGTCCCCAGTTCGAAACTGGGCAGAAACAATCTTTTTGCTTTAGAATTTTAAAACAATGAATTTTTGGGTAAAATGCTCAATAAAAATACAATCAGATAAAAAGTTTATTTTAGCATGCCATACTGAATGCCAAAGATCATTTTTTATTGGATGATGGTCGCAAATTTTTCATGTAGTATCTGTAGTGTAGTGATTTCATGTTTGTCTCACACATGAAAGGTCCCCAGTTCAAAATTGGCAGAAACATATTTTGTTACCTAAACACTTTGAATTCAATCATTTATATTTTGATAACTATATACTGTTGCATTGCTTAATGAAAAAGCAAGCGAAAAATCATATTGCAGATTATCAAAAGTCAATTTCCCTTCTACCATGCATATTGGATGGTGTTGCATTCATAAAGTACCTGTAGTGTAGTATTATTCACATTTAGCCAATATGCATAAGGTTCCCCTTCAAAATTGGTCAGAAATACATAAAAAAATAGATTTTTTTATTAAATACAATGATAAGAACTATTAATAAGTGAATGTGTCCTCTTGAAATGCAAAGTGGAAAAAATAGCATAGAAATTATTAGAAAATAGAAAAATAAGTTTAGAATTTTTTTTCTAAGAAAACGGTTTGCCAATGGTACTTCCCGACTCCATAGTGATGAGATCTTCAAAAGTCAGTTTCTGTATTGTAGTGGTTATCACATTCGCTTAAAACACAAAAGGTCCCCAGTTCGAAACTGGGCAGAAATATGCTGTTATCTTTAGAATTTTAAAACAAGGGATTTTTGGTTGAAGTGCCAAATAAAAATGCAATCATATAAAAAGTTTATTTCAGAATGCCATAATGTATGTCAAAGATCATTTTTTATTGGATGGCGGGAGATGCTGTTTCCATGTAGTTTCTGTAGTGTAGTGGTTATCACGTTCGCCTCACACGCAAAAGGTCCCCAGTTCGAAACTGGGCAGAAACATATTTTGTTACCTAAACACTTTGAATTCAATAATTTATATTTTGATAACTATCTACTGTTGCATTGCTCAATGAAAAAGCAAGCAATAATCATATTGCAGAATATCAAAAGTCAATTTCCCTTCTACCATGCATATTGGATGGTGTTGCATTCATGAAGTACCTGTAGTGTAGAGTTATTTACATTTACCCAATATGCATAAGGTCCCCCTTCAAAATTGGTCAGAAATACATTAAAAAAATATTTTTTTAGAAAATACAATGATCAGAATTGATAATAAGTGAATGTGTCCTCTTGAAAAGCAAAGTGGAAAAATAGCGTCAAAATTATTAGAAAATAGGAAAAAAAGTTTAGAAAAAATAATATTTCTAAGAAAAGCATGTGTCATTTGTACTTCCAGACTAGATAGTGATGGAATGCACGAGAGTCAGTTTCTGTAGTGTAGTGGTTATCATGTTCGCCTAACACGCGAAAGGTCACCAGTTCGAAACTGGGCAGAAACAATCTTTTAGCTTTAGAATTTTAAAACAATGAATTTTTGGGTAAAATGCTCAATAAAAATACAATCAGATAAAAAGTTTATTTTAGCATGCCATACTGAATGCCAAAGATCATTTTTTATTGGATGATGGTCGCAAATTTTTCATGTAGTATCTGTAGTGTAGTGATTTCATGTTTGCCTCACACGTGAAAGGTCCCCAGTTCGAAATTGGCAGAAACATATTTTGTTACCTAAACACTTTGAATTCAATAATTTATATTTTGATAACTATATACTGTTGCATTGCTTAATGAAAAAGCAAGCAAAAAATCATATTGCAGAATATCAAAAGTCAATTTCCCTTCTACCATGCATATTGGATGGTGTTGCATTCATAAAGTACCTGTAGTGTAGTATTATTCACATTTAGCCAATATGCATAAGGTTCCCCTTCAAAATTGGTCAGAAATACATTAAAAAAAGATTTTTTTATTAAATACAATGATCAGAACTATTAATAAGTGAATGTGTCCTCTTGAAATGCAAAGTGGAAAAAATAGCATAGAAATTATTAGAAAATAGAAAAATAAGTTTAACATTTTTTTTTCTAAGAAAACGGTTTGCCAATGGTACTTCCCGACTCCATAGTGATGAGATCTTCAAAAGTCAGTTTCTGTATTGTAGTGGTTATCACATTCGCCTAAAACACAAAAAGTCCCCAGTTCGAAACTGGGCAGAAATATGCTGTTATCTTTAGAATTTTAAAACAAGGGATTTTTGGTTGAAATGCCAAATAAAAATGCAATCATATAAAAAGTTTATTTCAGAATGCCATAATGTATGTCAAAGATCATTTTTTATTGGATGGCGGGAGATGCTGTTTCCATGTAGTTTCTGTAGTGTAGTGGTTATCACGTTCGCCTCACACGCGAAAGGTCCCCAGTTCGAAACTGGGCAGAAACATATTTTCTTACCTAAACATTTTGAATTCAATAATTTATATTTTGATAACTATCTACTGTTGCATTGCTCAATGAAAAAGCAAGCAATAATCATATTGCAGAATATCAAAAGTCAATTTCCCTTCTACCATGCATATTGGATGGTGTTGCATTCATGAAGTACCTGTAGTGTAGAGTTATTCACATTTACCCAATATGCATAAGGTCCCCCTTCAAAATTGGTCAGAAATACATTAAAAAAAGATTTTTTAGAAAATACAATGATCAGAATTGATAATAAGTGAATGTGTCCTCTTGAAAAGCAAAGTGGAAAAATAGCGTCAAAATTATTAGAAAATAGGAAAAAAAGTTTAGAAAAAATTATATTTCTAAGAAAAGCATGTGTCATTTGTACTTCCAGACTAGATAGTGATGGGATTCACGACAGTCAGTTTCTGTAGTGTAGTGGTTATCACGTTCGCCTAACATGCGAAAGGTCCACAGTTTGAAACTGGGCAGAAACAATCTTTTAGCTTTAGAATTTTAAAACAATGAATTTTTGGGTAAAATGCTCAATAAAAATACAATCAGATAAAAAGTTTATTTTAGCATGCCATACTGAATGCCAAAGATCATTTTTTATTGGATGATGGTCGCAAATTTTTCATGTAGTATCTGTAGTGTAGTGATTTCATGTTTGCCTCACACGTGAAAGGTCCCCAGTTTGAAATTGGCAGAAACATATTTTGTTACCTAAACACTTTGAATTCAATAATTTATATTTTGATAACTATATACTGTTGCATTGCTTAATGAAAAAGCAAGCAAAAAATCATATTGCAGAATATCAAAAGTCAATTTCCCTTCTACCATGCATATTGGATGGTGTTGCATTCATAAAGTACCTGTAGTGTAGTATTATTCACATTTAGCCAATATGCATAAGGTTCCCCTTCAAAATTGGTCAGAAATACATTAAAAATAGATTTTTTTATTAAATACAATGATCAGAACTATTAATAAGTGAATGTGTCCTCTTGAAATGCAAAGTGGAAAAAATAGCATAGAAATTATTAGAAAATAAAAAAATAAGTTTAGAATTTTTTTTTCTAAGAAAACGGTTTGCCAATGGTACTTCCCAACTCCATAGTGATGAGATCTTCAAAAGTCAGTTTCTGTATTGTAGTGGTTATCACATTCGCCTAAAACACAAAAGGTCCCCAGTTCGAAACTGGGCAGAAATATGCTGTTATCTTTAGAATTTTAAAACAAGGGATTTTTGGTTGAAATGCCAAATAAAAATGCAATCATATAAAAAGTTTATTTCAGAATGCCATAATGTATGTCAAAGATCATTTTTTATTGGATGGCGGGAGATGCTGTTTCCATGTAGTTTCTGTAGTGTAGTGGTTATCACGTTTGCCTCACACGCGAAAGGTCCCCAGTTCGAAACTGGGCAAAAACATATTTTGTTACCTAAACACTTTGAATTCAATAATTTATATTTTGATAACTATCTACTGTTGCATTGCTCAATGAAAAAGCAAGCAATAATCATATTGCAGAATATCAAAAGTCAATTTCCCTTCTACCATGCATATTGGATGGTGTTGCATTCATGAAGTACCTGTAGTGTAGAGTTATTCACATTTACCCAATATGCATAAGGTCCCCAGTCAAAATTGGTCAGAAATACATTAAAAAAAAGATTTTTTTAGTAAATACAATGATCAGAATTGATAATAAGTGAATGTGTCCTCTTGAAAAGCAAAGTGGAAAAATAGCGTCAAAATTATTAGAAAATAGGAAAAAAAGTTTAGAAAAAATTATATTTCTAAGAAAAGCATGTGTCATTTGTACTTCCAGACTAGATAGTGATGGGATCCACGAGAGTCA
Source organism: Pseudophryne corroboree (assembly GCF_028390025.1). Classification (NCBI taxonomy): domain Eukaryota; kingdom Metazoa; phylum Chordata; class Amphibia; order Anura; family Myobatrachidae; genus Pseudophryne; species Pseudophryne corroboree. The sequence goes on along the minus strand of NC_086447.1, from coordinate 25,599,704 downwards.
GTTTCTGTAGTGTAGTGGTTATCACGTTCGCCTAACATGCGAAAGGTCCACAGTTTGAAACTGGGCAGAAACAATCTTTTAGCTTTAGAAGTTTAAAACAATGAATTTTTGGGTAAAATGCTCAATAAAAATACAATCAGATAAAAAGTTTATTTTAGCATGCCATACTGAATGCCAAAGATCATTTTTTATTGGATGATGGTCGCAAATTTTTCATGTAGTATCTGTAGTGTAGTGATTTCATGTTTGCCTCACACGTGAAAGGTCCCCAGTTTGAAATTGGCAGAAATATATTTTGTTACCTAAACACTTTGAATTCAATAATTTATATTTTGATAACTATATACTGTTGCATTGCTTAATGAAAAAGCAAGCAAAAAATCATATTGCAGAATATCAAAAGTCAATTTCCCTTCTACCATGCATATTGGATGGTGTTGCATTCATAAAGTACCTGTAGTGTAGTGTTATTCACATTTAGCCAATATGCATAAGGTTCCCCTTCAAAATTGGTCAGAAATACATTAAAAATAGATTTTTTTATTAAATACAATGATCAGAACTATTAATAAGTGAATGTGTCCTCTTGAAATGCAAAGTGGAAAAAATAGCATAGAAATTATTAGAAAATAGAAAAATAAGTTTAGAATTTTTTTTTCTAAGAAAACGGTTTGCCAATGGTACTTCCCGACTCCATAGTGATGAGATCTTCAAAAGTCAGTTTCTGTATTGTAGTGGTTATCACATTCGCCTAAAACACAAAAGGTCCCCAGTTCGAAACTGGGCAGAAATATGCTGTTATCTTTAGAATTTTAAAACAAGGGATTTTTGGTTGAAATGCCAAATAAAAATGCAATCATATAAAAAGTTTATTTCAGAATGCCATAATGTATGTCAAAGATCATTTTTTATTGGATGGCGGGAGATGCTGTTTCCATGTAGTTTCTGTAGTGTAGTGGTTATCACGTTCGCCTCACACGCGAAAGGTCCCCAGTTCGAAACTGGGCGGAAACATATTTTGTTACCTAAACACTTTGAATTCAATAATTTATATTTTGATAACTATATACTGTTGCATTGCTTAATGAAAAAGCAAGCAAAAAATCATATTGCAGAATATCAAAAGTCAATTTCCCTTCTACCATGCATATTGGATGGTGTTGCATTCATAAAGTACCTGTAGTGTAGTATTATTCACATTTAGCCAATATGCATAAGGTTCCCCTTCAAAATTGGTCAGAAATACATTAAAAATAGATTTTTTTATTAAATACAATGATCAGAACTATTAATAAGTGAATGTGTCCTCTTGAAATGCAAAGTGGAAAAAATAGCATAGAAATTATTAGAAAATAAAAAAATAAGTTTAGAATTTTTTTTCCTAAGAAAACGGTTTGCCAATGGTACTTCCCAACTCCATAGTGATGAGATCTTCAAAAGTCAGTTTCTGTATTGTAGTGGTTATCACATTCGCCTAAAACACAAAAGGTCCCCAGTTCGAAACTGGGCAGAAATATGCTGTTATCTTTAGAATTTTAAAACAAGGGATTTTTGGTTGAAATGCCAAATAAAAATGCAATCATATAAAAAGTTTATTTCAGAATGCCATAATGTATGTCAAAGATCATTTTTTATTGGATGGCGGGAGATGCTGTTTCCATGTAGTTTCTGTAGTGTAGTGGTTATCACGTTTGCCTCACACGCGAAAGGTCCCCAGTTCGAAACTGGGCAAAAACATATTTTGTTACCTAAACACTTTGAATTCAATAATTTATATTTTGATAACTATCTACTGTTGCATTGCTCAATGAAAAAGCAAGCAATAATCATATTGCAGAATATCAAAAGTCAATTTCCCTTCTACCATGCATATTGGATGGTGTTGCATTCATGAAGTACCTGTAGTGTAGAGTTATTCACATTTACCCAATATGCATAAGGTCCCCAGTCAAAATTGGTCAGAAATACATTAAAAAAAAGATTTTTTTAGTAAATACAATGATCAGAATTGATAATAAGTGAATGTGTCCTCTTGAAAAGCAAAGTGGAAAAATAGCGTCAAAATTATTAGAAAATAGGAAAAAAAGTTTAGAAAAAATTATATTTCTAAGAAAAGCATGTGTCATTTGTACTTCCAGACTAGATAGTGATGGGATCCACAAGAGTCAGTTTCTGTAGTGTAGTGGTTATCACGTTCGCCTAACATGCGAAAGGTCCACAGTTTGAAACTGGGCAGAAACAATCTTTTAGCTTTAGAAGTTTAAAACAATGAATTTTTGGGTAAAATGCTCAATAAAAATACAATCAGATAAAAAGTTTATTTTAGCATGCCATACTGAATGCCAAAGATCATTTTTTATTGGATGATGGTCGCAAATTTTTCATGTAGTATCTGTAGTGTAGTGATTTCATGTTTGCCTCACACGTGAAAGGTCCCCAGTTTGAAATTGGCAGAAATATATTTTGTTACCTAAACACTTTGAATTCAATAATTTATATTTTGATAACTATATACTGTTGCATTGCTTAATGAAAAAGCAAGCAAAAAATCATATTGCAGAATATCAAAAGTCAATTTCCCTTCTACCATGCATATTGGATGGTGTTGCATTCATAAAGTACCTGTAGTGTAGTATTATTCACATTTAGCCAATATGCATAAGGTTCCCCTTCAAAATTGGTCAGAAATACATTAAAAATAGATTTTTTTATTAAATACAATGATCAGAACTATTAATAAGTGAATGTGTCCTCTTGAAATGCAAAGTAGAAAAAATAGCATAGAAATTATTAGAAAATAGAAAAATAAGTTTAGAATTTTTTTTTCTAAGAAAACGGTTTGCCAATGGTACTTCCCGACTCCATAGTGATGAGATCTTCAAAAGTCAGTTTCTGTATTGTAGTGGTTATCACATTCGCCTAAAACACAAAAGGTCCCCAGTTCGAAACTGGGCAGAAATATGCTGTTATCTTTAGAATTTTAAAACAAGGGATTTTTGGTTGAAATGCCAAATAAAAATGCAATCATATAAAAAGTTTATTTCAGAATGCCATAATGTATGTCAAAGATCATTTTTTATTGGATGGCGGGAGATGCTGTTTCCATGTAGTTTCTGTAGTGTAGTGGTTATCACGTTCGCCTCACACGCGAAAGGTCCCCAGTTCGAAACTGGGCGGAAACATTTTTTGTTACCTAAACACTTTGAATTCAATAATTTATATTTTGATAACTATCTACTGTTGCGTTGCTCAATGAAAAAGCAAGCAATTATCATATTGCAGAATATCAAAAGTCAATTTCCCTTCTACCATGCATATTGGATGGTGTTGCATTCATGAAGTACCTGTAGTGTAGAGTTATTCACATTTACCCAATATGCATAAGGTCCCCCTTCAAAATTGGTCAGAAATACATTAAAAAAAGATTTTTTTAGAAAATACAATGATCAGAATTGATAATAAGTGAATGTGTCCTCTTGAAAAGCAAAGTGGAAAAATAGCGTCAAAATTATTAGAAAATAGGAAAAAAAGTTTAGAAAAAATTATATTGCTAAGAAAAGCATGTGTCATTTGTACTTCCAGACTAGATAGTGATGGGATCCACAAGAGTTAGTTTCTGTAGTGTAGTGGTTATCACGTTCGCCTAACATGCGAAAGGTCCCCAGTTCGAAACTGGGCAGAAACAATCTTTTAGCTTTAGAATTTTAAAACAATGAATTTTTGGGTAAAATGCTCAATAAAAATACAATCAGATAAAAAGTTTATTTTAGCATGCCATACTGAATGCCAAAGATCATTTTTTATTGGATGATGGTCGCAAATTTTTCATGTAGTATCTGTAGTGTAGTGATTTCATGTTTGCCTCACACGTGAAAGGTCCCCAGTTTGAAATTGGCAGAAATATATTTTGTTACCTAAACACTTTGAATTCAATAATTTATATTTTGATAACTATATACTGTTGCATTGCTTAATGAAAAAGCAAGCAAAAAATCATATTGCAGAATATCAAAAGTCAATTTCCCTTCTACCATGCATATTGGATGGTGTTGCATTCATAAAGTACCTGTAGTGTAGTATTATTCACATTTAGCCAATATGCATAAGGTTCCCCTTCAAAATTGGTCAGAAATACATTAAAAATAGATTTTTTTATTAAATACAATGATCAGAACTATTAATAAGTGAATGTGTCCTCTTGAAATGCAAAGTGGAAAAAATAGCATAGAAATTATTAGAAAATAAAAAAATAAGTTTAGAATTTTTTTTTCTAAGAAAACGGTTTGCCAATGGTACTTCCCGACTCCATAGTGATGAGATCTTCAAAAGTCAGTTTCTGTATTGTAGTGGTTATCACATTCGCCTAAAACACAAAAGGTCACCAGTTCGAAACTGGGCAGAAATATGCTGTTATCTTTAGAATTTTAAAACAAGGGATTTTTGGTTGAAATGCCAAATAAAAATGCAATCATATAAAAAGTTTATTTCAGAATGCCATAATGTATGTCAAAGATCATTTTTTATTGGATGGCGGGAGATGCTGTTTCCATGTAGTTTCTGTAGTGTAGTGGTTATCACGTTTGCCTCACACGCGAAAGGTCCCCAGTTTGAAACTGGGCAGAAACATATTTTGTTACCTAAACACTTTGAATTCAATAATTTATATTTTGATAACTATCTACTGTTGCATTGCTCAATGAAAAAGCAAGCAATAATCATATTGCAGAATATCAAAAGTCAATTTCCCTTCTACCATGCATATTGGATGGTGTTGCATTCATGAAGTACCTGTAGTGTAGAGTTATTCACATTTACCCAATATGCATAAGGTCCCCAGTCAAAATTGGTCAGAAATACATTAAAAAAAAGATTTTTTTTAGTAAATACAATGATCAGAATTGATAATAAGTGAATGTGTCCTCTTGAAAAGCAAAGTGGAAAAATAGCGTCAAAATTATTAGAAAATAGGAAAAAAAGTTTAGAAAAAATTATATTTCTAAGAAAAGCATGTGTCATTTGTACTTCCAGACTAGATAGTGATGGGATCCACGAGAGTCAGTTTCTGTAGTGTAGTGGTTATCACGTTCGCCTAACATGCGAAAGGTCCACAGTTTGAAACTGGGCAGAAACAATCTTTTAGCTTTAGAAGTTTAAAACAATGAATTTTTGGGTAAAATGCTCAATAAAAATACAATCAGATAAAAAGTTTATTTTAGCATGCCATACTGAATGCCAAAGATTATTTTTTATTGGATGATGGTCGCAAATTTTTCATGTAGTATCTGTAGTGTAGTGATTTCATGTTTGCCTCACACGTGAAAGGTCCCCAGTTTGAAATTGGCAGAAATATATTTTGTTACCTAAACACTTTGAATTCAATAATTTAGATTTTGACAACTATATACTCTTGCATTGCTTAATAAAAAAGCAAGCAAAAAATCATATTGCAGAATATCAAAAGTCAATTTCCCTTCTACCATGCATATTGGATGGTGTTGCATTCATAAAGTACCTGTAGTGTAGTATTATTCACATTTAGCCAATATGCATAAGGTTCCCCTTCAAAATTGGTCAGAAATACATTAAAAATAGATTTTTTTATTAAATACAATGATCAGAACTATTAATAAGTGAATGTGTCCTTTTGAAATGCAAAGTGGAAAAAATAGCATAGAAATTATTAGAAAATAGAAAAATAAGTTTAGAATTTTTTTTTCTAAGAAAACGGTTTGCCAATGGTACTTCCCGACTCCATAGTGATGAGATCTTCAAAAGTCAGTTTCTGTATTGTAGTGGTTATCACATTCGCCTAAAACACAAAAGGTCCCCAGTTCGAAACTGGGCAGAAATATGCTGTTATCTTTAGAATTTTAAAACAAGGGATTTTTGGTTGAAATGCCAAAAAAAAATGCAATCATATAAAAAGTTTATTACAGAATGCCATAATGTATGTCAAAGATCATTTTTTATTGGATGGCGGGAGATGCTGTTTCCATGTAGTTTCTGTAGTGTAGTGGTTATCACGTTCGCCTCACACGCGAAAGGTCCCCAGTTCGAAACTGGGCAGAAACATATTTTGTTACCTAAACACTTTGAATTCAATAATTTATATTTTGATAACTATCTACTGTTGCATTGCTCAATGAAAAAGCAAGCAATAATCATATTGCAGAATATCAAAAGTCAATTTCCCTTCTACCATGCATATTGGATGGTGTTGCATTCATGAAGTACCTGTAGTGTAGAGTTATTCACATTTACCCAATATGCATAAGGTCCCCAGTCAAAATTGGTCAGAAATACATTAAAAAAAAGATTTTTTTTAGTAAATACAATGATCAGAATTGATAATAAGTGAATGTGTCCTCTTGAAAAGCAAAGTGGAAAAATAGCGTCAAAATTATTAGAAAATAGGAAAAAAAGTTTAGAAAAAATTATATTTCTAAGAAAAGCATGTGTCATTTGTACTTCCAGACTAGATAGTGATGGGATCCACGAGAGTCAGTTTCTGTAGTGTAGTGGTTATCACGTTCGCCTAACATGCGAAAGGTCCACAGTTTGAAACTGGGCAGAAACAATCTTTTAGCTTTAGAAGTTTAAAACAATGAATTTTTGGGTAAAATGCTCAATAAAAATACAATCAGATAAAAAGTTTATTTTAGCATGCCATACTGAATGCCAAAGATTATTTTTTATTGGATGATGGTCGCAAATTTTTCATGTAGTATCTGTAGTGTAGTGATTTCATGTTTGCCTCACACGTGAAAGGTCCCCAGTTTGAAATTGGCAGAAATATATTTTGTTACCTAAACACTTTGAATTCAATAATTTAGATTTTGACAACTATATACTGTTGCATTGCTTAATAAAAAAGCAAGCAAAAAATCATATTGCAGAATATCAAAAGTCAATTTCCCTTCTACCATGCATATTGGATGGTGTTGCATTCATAAAGTACCTGTAGTGTAGTATTATTCACATTTAGCCAATATGCATAAGGTTCCCCTTCAAAATTGGTCAGAAATACATTAAAAATAGATTTTTTTATTAAATACAATGATCAGAACTATTAATAAGTGAATGTGTCCTTTTGAAATGCAAAGTGGAAAAAATAGCATAGAAATTATTAGAAAATAGAAAAATAAGTTTAGAATTTTTTTTTCTAAGAAAACGGTTTGCCAATGGTACTTCCCGACTCCATAGTGATGAGATCTTCAAAAGTCAGTTTCTGTATTGTAGTGGTTATCACATTCACCTAAAACACAAAAGGTCCCCAGTTCGAAACTGGGCAGAAATATGCTGTTATCTTTAGAATTTTAAAACAAGGGATTTTTGGTTGAAATGCCAAAAAAAAATGCAATCATATAAAAAGTTTATTACAGAATGCCATAATGTATGTCAAAGATCATTTTTTATTGGATGGCGGGAGATGCTGTTTCCATGTAGTTTCTGTAGTGTAGTGGTTATCACGTTCGCCTCACACGCGAAAGGTCCCCAGTTCGAAACTGGGCAGAAACATATTTTGTTACCTAAACACTTTGAATTCAATAATTTATATTTTGATAACTATCTACTGTTGCATTGCTCAATGAAAAAGCAAGCAAAAATCATATTGCAGAATATCAAAAGTCAATTTCCCTTCTATCATGCATATTGGATGGTGTTGCATTCATGAAGTACCTGTAGTGTAGAGTTATTCACATTTACCCAATATGCATAAGGTCCCCCTTCAAAATTGGTCAGAAATACATTAAAAAAAAGATTTTTTTAGAAAATACAATGATCAGAATTGATAATAAGTGAATGTGTCCTCTTGAAAAGCAAAGTGGAAAAATAGCGTCAAAATTATTAGAAAATAGGAAAAAAAGTTTAGAAAAAAATATATTTCTAAGAAAAGCATGTGTCATTTGTACTTCCAGAATAGATAGTGATGGGATCCACGAGAGTCAGTTTCTGTAGTGTAGTGGTTATCACGTTCGCCTAACATGCGAAAGGTTTGAAACTGGGCAGAAACAATCTTTTAGCTTTAGAATTTTAAAACAATGAATTTTTGGGTAAAATGCTCAATAAAAATACAATCAGATAAAAAGTTTATTTTAGCATGCCACACTGAATGCCAAAGATCATTTTTTATTGGATGATGGTCGCAAATTTTTCATGTAGTATCTGTAGTGTAGTGATTTCATGTTTGCCTCACACGTGAAAGGTCCCCAGTTCGAAATTGGCAGAAACATATTTTGTTACCTAAACACTTTGAATTCAATAATTTATATTTTGATAACTATATACTGTTGCATTGCTTAATGAAAAAGCAAGCAAAAAATCATATTGCAGAATATCAAAAGTCAATTTCCCTTCTACCATGCATATTGGATGGTGTTGCATTCATAAAGTACCTGTAGTGTAGAGTTATTCACATTTAGCCAATATGCATAAGGTTCCCCTTCAAAATTGGTCAGAAATACATTAAAAATAGATTTTTTTATTAAATACAATGATCAGAACTATTAATAAGTGAATGTGTCCTCTTGAAATGCAAAGTGGAAAAAATAGCATAGAAATTATTAGAAAATAGAAAAATAAGTTTAGAGATTTTTTTTCTGAGAAAACGGTTTGCCAATGGTACTTCCCGACTCCATAGTGATGAGATCTTCAAAAGTCAGTTTCTGTATTGTAGTGGTTATCACATTCGCCTAAAACACAAAAGGTCCCCAGTTCGAAACTGGGCAGAAATATGCTGTTATCTTTAGAATTTTAAAACAAGGGATTTTTGGTTGAAATGCCAAATAAAAATGCAATCATATAAAAAGTTTATTTCAGAATGCCATAATGTATGTCAAAGATCATTTTTTATTGGATGGCGGGAGATACTGTTTTCATGTAGTTTCTGTAGTGTAGTGGTTATCACGTTCGCCTCACACGCGAAAGGTCCCCAGTTCGAAACTGGGCAGAAACATATTTTGTTACCTAAACACTTTGAATTCAATAATTTATATTTTGATAACTATCTACTGTTGCATTGCTCAATGAAAAAGCAAGCAAAAAATCATATTGCAGATTATCAAAAGTCAATTTCCCTTCTACCATGCATATTGGATGGTGTTGCATTCATAAAGTACCTGTAGTGTAGTATTATTCACATTTAGCCAATATGCATAAGGTTCCCCTTAAAAATTGGTCAGAAATACATTAAAAATAGATTTTTTTATTAAATACAATGATCAGAATTGATAATAAGTGAATGTGTCCTCTTGAAATGCAAAGTGGAAAAATAGCGTCAAAATTATTAGAAAATAGGAAAAAAAGTTTAGAAAAAATTATATTTCTAAGAAAAGCATGTGTCATTTGTACTTCCAGACTAGATAGTGATGGGATCCACGAGAGTCAGTTTCTGTAGTGTAGTGGTTATCACATTCGCCTAACATGCGAAAGGTCCCCAGTTCGAAACTGGGCAGAAACAATCTTTTAGCTTTAGAATTTTAAAACAATGAATTTTTGGGTAAAATGCTCAATAAAAATACAATCAGATAAAAAGTTTATTTTAGCATGCCATACTGAATGCCAAAGATCATTTTTTATTGGATGATGGTGGCAAATTTTTCATGTAGTATCTGTAGTGTAGTGATTTCATGTTTGCCTCACACGTGAAAGGTCCCCAGTTCGAAATTGGCAGAAACATATTTTGTTACCTAAACACTTTGAATTCAATAATTTATATTTTGATAACTATATACTGTTGCATTGCTTAATGAAAAAGCAAGCAAAAAATCATATTGCAGAATATCAAAAGTCAATTTCCCTTCTACCATGCATATTGGATGGTGTTGCATTCATAAAGTACCTGTAGTGTAGTATTATTCACATTTAGCCAATATGCATAAGGTTCCCCTTCAAAATTGGTCAGAAATACATTAAAAAAAGATTTTTTTATTAAATACAATGATCAGAACTATTAATAAGTGAATGTGTCCTCTTGAAATGCAAAGTGGAAAAAATAGCATAGAAATTATTAGAAAATTGAAAAATAAGTTTAGAATTTTTTTTTCTAAGAAAACGGTTTGCCAATGGTACTTCCCGACTCCATAGTGATGAGATCTTCAAAAGTCAGTTTCTGTATTGTAGTGGTTATCACATTCGCCTAAAACACAAAAGGTCCCCAGTTTGAAACTGGGCAGAAATATGCTGTTATCTTTAGAATTTTAAAACAAGGGATTTTTGGTTGAAATGCCAAATAAAAATGCAATCATATAAAAAGTTTATTTCAGAATGCCATAATGTATGTCAAAGATCATTTTTTATTGGATGGCGGGAGATGCTGTTTCCATGTAGTTTCTGTAGTGTAGTGGTTATCACGTTCGCCTCACACGCGAAAGGTCCCCAGTTCGAAACTGGGCAGAAACATATTTTGTTACCTAAACACTTTGAATTCAATAATTTATATTTTGATAACTATCTACTGTTGCATTGCTCAATGAAAAAGCAAGCAATAATCATATTGCAGAATATCAAAAGTCAATTTCCCTTCTACCATGCATATTGGATGGTGTTGCATTAATGAAGTACCTGTAGTGTAGAGTTATTCACATTTACCCAATATGCATAAGGTCCCCCTTCAAAATTGGTCAGAAATACATTAAAAAAAAGATTTTTTTAGTAAATACAATGATCAGAATTGATAATAAGTGAATGTGTCCTCTTGAAATGCAAAGTGGAAAAATAGCGTCAAAATTATTAGAAAATAGGAAAAAAAGTTTAGAAAAAATTATATTTCTAAGAAAAGCATGTGTCATTTGTACTTCCAGACTAGATAGTGATGGGATCCACGAAAGTCAGTTTCTGTAGTGTAGTGGTTATCACATTCGCTTAACATGCGAAAGGTCCCCAGTTCAAAACTGGGCAGAAACAATCTTTTAGCTTTATAATTTTAAAACAATGAATTTTTGGGTAAAATGCTCAATAAAAATACAATCAGATAAAAAGTTTATTTTAGCATGCCATACTGAATGCCAAAGATCATTTTTTATTGGATGATGGTGGCAAATTTTTCATGTAGTATCTGTAGTGTAGTGATTTCATGTTTGCCTCACACGTGAAAGGTCCCCAGTTCGAAATTGGCAGAAACATATTTTGTTACCTAAACACTTTGAATTCAATAATTTATATTTTGATAACTATATACTGTTGCATTGCTTAATGAAAAAGCAAGCAAAAAATCATATTGCAGAATATCAAAAGTCAATTTCCCTTCTACCATGCATATTGGATGGTGTTGCATTCATAAAGTACCTGTAGTGTAGTATTATTCACATTTAGCCAATATGCATAAGGTTCCCCTTCAAAATTGGTCAGAAATACATTAAAAATAGATTTTTTTATTAAATACAATGATCAGAACTATTAATAAGTGAATGTGTCCTCTTGAAATGCAAAGTGGAAAAAATAGCATAGAAATTATTAGAAAATAGAAAAATAAGTTTAGAATTTTTTTTTCTAAGAAAACGGTTTGCCAATGGTACTTCCCGACTCCATAGTGATGAGATCTTCAAAAGTCAGTTTCTGTATTGTAGTGATTATCACATTCGCCTAAAACACAAAAGGTCCCCAGTTCGAAACTGGGCAGAAATATGCTGTTATCTTTAGAATTTTAAAACAAGGGATTTTTGGTTGAAATGCCAAATAAAAATGCAATCATATAAAAAGTTTATTTCAGAATGCCATAATGTATGTCAAAGATCATTTTTTATTGGATGGCGGGAGATGCTGTTTCCATGTAGTTTCTGTAGTGTAGTGGTTATCACGTTCGACTCACACGCGAAAGGTCCCCAGTTCGAAACTGGGCAGAAACATATTTTGTTACCTAAACACTTTGAATTCAATAATTTATATTTTGATAACAATCTACTGTTGCATTGCTCAATGAAAAAGCAAGCAAAAATCATATTGCAGAATATCAAAAGTCAATTTCCCTTCTATCATGCATATTGGATGGTGTTGCATTCATGAAGTACCTGTAGTGTAGAGTTATTCACATTTACCCAATATGCATAAGGTCCCCCGTCAAAATTGGTCAGAAATACATTAAAAAAAAGTTTTTTTTAGTAAATACAATGATCAGAATTGATAATAAGTGAATGTGTCCTCTTGAAATGCAAAGTGGAAAAATTGCGTCAAAATTATTAGAAAATAGGAAAAAAAGTTTAGAAAAAATTATATTTCTAAGAAAAGCATGTGTCATTTGTACTTCCAGACTAGATAGTGATGGGATCCACGAGCGTCAGTTTCTGTAGTGTTGTGGTTATCACATTCGCCTAACATGCAAAAGGTCCCCAGTTCGAAACTGGGCAGAAACAATCTTTTAGCTTTAGAATTTTAAAACAATGAATTTTTGGGTAAAATGCTCAATAAAAATACAATCAGATAAAAAGTTTATTTTAGCATGCCATACTGAATGCCAAAGATCATTTTTTATTGGATGATGGTGGCAAATTTTTCATGTAGTATCTGTAGTGTAGTGATTTCATGTTTGCCTCACACGTGAAAGGTCCCCAGTTCGAAATTGGCAGAAACATATTTTGTTACCTAAACACTTTGAATTCAATAATTTATATTTTGATAACTATATACTGTTGCATTGCTTAATGAAAAAGCAAGCAAAAAATCATATTGCAGAATATCAAAAGTCAATTTCCCTTCTACCATGCATATTGGATGGTGTTGCATTCATAAAGTACCTGTAGTGTAGTATTATTCACATTTAGCCAATATGCATAAGGTTCCCCTTCAAAATTGGTCAGAAATACATTAAAAATAGATTTTTTTATTAAATACAATGATCAGAACTATTAATAAGTGAATGTGTCCTCTTGAAATGCAAAGTGGAAAAAATAGCATAGAAATTATTAGAAAATAGAAAAATAAGTTTAGAATTTTTTTTTCTAAGAAAACGGTTTGCCAATGGTACTTCCCGACTCCATATTGATGAGATCTTCAAAAGTCAGTTTCTGTATTGTAGTGATTATCACATTCGCCTAAAACACAAAAGGTCCCCAGTTCGAAACTGGGCAGAAATATGCTGTTATCTTTAGAATTTTAAAACAAGGGATTTTTGGTTGAAATGCCAAATAAAAATGCAATCATATAAAAAGTTTATTTCAGAATGCCATAATGTATGTCAAAGATCATTTTTTATTGGATGGCGGGAGATGCTGTTTCCATGTAGTTTCTGTAGTGTAGTGGTTATCACGTTCGCCTCACACGCGAAAGGTCCCCAGTTCGAAACTGGGCAGAAACATATTTTGTTACCTAAACACTTTGAATTCAATAATTTATATTTTGATAACTATCTACTGTTGCATTGCTCAATGAAAAAGCAAGCAAAAATCATATTGCAGAATATCAAAAGTCAATTTCCCTTCTATCATGCATATTGGATGGTGTTGCATTCATGAAGTACCTGTAGTGTAGAGTTATTCACATTTACCCAATATGCATAAGGTCCCCCGTCAAAATTGGTCAGAAATACATTAAAAAAAAGATTTTTTTAGTAAATACAATGATCAGAATTGATAATAAGTGAATGTGTCCTCTTGAAATGCAAAGTGGAAAAATAGCGTCAAAATTATTAGAAAATAGGAAAAAAAGTTTAGAAAAAATTATATTTCTAAGAAAAGCATGTGTCATTTGTACTTCCAGACTAGATAGTGATGGGATCCATGAGAGTCAGTTTCTGTAGTGTAGTGGTTATCACATTCGCCTAACATGCGAAAGGTCCCCAGTTCGAAACTGGGCAGAAACAATATTTTAGCTTTAGAATTTTAAAACAATTAATTTTTGGGTAAAATGCTCAATAAAAATACAATCAGATAAAAAGTTTATTTTAGCATGCCATACTGAATGCCAAAGATCATTTTTTATTGGATGATGGTGGCAAATTTTTCATGTAGTATCTGTAGTGTAGTGATTTCATGTTTGCCTCACACGTGAAAGGTCTCCAGTTCGAAATTGGCAGAAACATATTTTGTTACCTAAACACTTTGAATTCAATAATTTATATTTTGATAACTATATACTGTTGCATTGCTTAATGAAAAAGCAAGCAAAAAATCATATTGCAGAATATCAAAAGTCAATTTCCCTTCTACCATGCATATTGGATGGTGTTGCATTCATAAAGTACCTGTAGTGTAGTATTATTCACATTTAGCCAATATGCATAAGGTTCCCCTTCAAAATTGATCAGAAATACATTAAAAATAGATTTTTTTATTAAATACAATGATCAGAACTATTAATAAGTGAATGTGTCCTCTTGAAATGCAAAGTGGAAAAAATAGCATAGAAATTATTAGAAAATAGAAAAATAAGTTTAGAAATTTTTTTTCTAAGAAAACGGTTTGCCAATGGTACTTCCCGACTCCATAGTGATGAGATCTTCAAAAGTCAGTTTCTGTATTGTAGTGGTTATCACATTCGCCTAAAACACAAAAGGTCCCCAGTTCGAAACTGGGCAGAAATATGCTGTTATCTTTAGAATTTTAAATCAAGGGATTTTTGGTTGAAATGCCAAATAAAAATGCAATCATATAAAAAGTTTATTTCAGAATGGCATAATGTATGTCAAAGATCATTTTTTATTGGATGGCGGGAGATGCTGTTTCATCGTAGTTTCTGTAGTGTAGTGGTTATCACATTTGCCTCACACGCGAAAGGTCCCCAGTTCAAAACTGGGCAGAAACATGTTTTGTTACCTAAACACTTTGAATTCAATAATTTATATTTTGATAACTATCTACTGTTGCATTGCTCAATGAAAAAGCAAGCAAAAATCATATTGCAGAATATCAAAAGTCAATTTCCCTTCTATCATGCATATTGGATGGTGTTGCATTCATGAAGTACCTGTAGTGTAGAGTTATTCACATTTACCCAATATGCATAAGGTCCCCCGTCAAAATTGGTCAGAAATACATTAAAAAAAAGATTTTTTTAGTAAATACAATGATCAGAATTGATAATAAGTGAATGTGTCCTCTTGAAATGCAAAGTGGAAAAATAGCGTCAAAATTATTAGAAAATAGGAAAAAAAGTTTAGAAAAAATTATATTTCTAAGAAAAGCATGTGTCATTTGTACTTCCAGACTAGATAGTGATGGGATCCACGAGAGTCAGTTTCTGTAGTATAGTGGTTATCACGTTCGCCTAACATGCGAAAGGTCCCCAGTTCGAAACTGGGCAGAAACAATCTTTTAGCTTTAGAATTTTAAAACAATGAATTTTTGGGTAAAATGCTCAATAAAAATACAATCAGATAAAAAGTTTATTTTAGCATGCCATACTGAATGCCAAAGATAATTTTTTATTGGATGATGGTCGCAAATTTTTCATGTAGTATCTGTAGTGTAGTGATTTTATGTTTGCCTCACACGTGAAAGGTCCCCAGTTCGAAATTGGCAGAAACATATTTTGTTACCTAAACACTTTGAATTCAATAATTTATATTTTGATAACTATCTACTGTTGCATTGCTCAATGAAAAAGCAAGCAATAATCATATTGCAGAATATCAAAAGTCAATTTCTCTTCTACCATGCATATTGGATGGTGTTGCATTCATGAAGTACCTGTAGTGTAGAGTTATTCTCATTTACCCAATATGCCTAAGGTCCCCCTTCAAAATTGGTCAGAAATACATTAAAAAAAGATTTTTTTTTGAAAATACAATGATCAGAATTGATAATAAGTGAATGTGTCCTCTTGAAAAGCAAAGTGGAAAAATAGCGTCATAATTATTAGAAAATAGGAAAAAAAGTTTAGAAAAAAATATATTTCTAAGAAAAGCATGTGTCATTTGTACTTCCAGACTAGATAGTGATGAGATCCATGACAGTCAGTTTCTGTAGTGTAGTGGTTATCACGTTCGCCTGACATGCGAA
Source organism: Pseudophryne corroboree (assembly GCF_028390025.1). NCBI lineage: Eukaryota > Metazoa > Chordata > Amphibia > Anura > Myobatrachidae > Pseudophryne > Pseudophryne corroboree. Next base: position 25,583,772 of record NC_086447.1, on the reverse strand, counting down.
AGGTCCCCAGTTCGAAACTGGGCAGAAACAATCTTTTAGCTTTAGAATTTTAAAACAATGAATTTTTGGGTAAAATGCTCAATAAAAATACAATCAGATAAAAAGTTTATTTTAGCATGCCATACTGAATGCCAAAGATCATTTTTTATTGGATGATGGTCACAAATTTTTCATGTAGTATCTTTAGTGTAGTGATGTCATGTTTGCCTCACACGTGAAAGGTCCCCAGTTCGAAATTGGCAGAAACATATTTTGTTACCTAAACACTTTGAATTCAATAATTTATATTTTGATAACTATATACTGTTGCATTGCTTAATGAAAAAGCAAGCAAAAAATCATATTGCAGAATATCAAAAGTCAATTTCCCTTCTACCATGCATATTGGATGGTGTTGCATTCATAAAGTACCTGTAGTGTAGTATTATTCACATTTAGCCAATATGCATAAGGTTCCCCTTCAAAATTGGTCAGAAGTACATTAAAAATAGATTTTTTTAATTAAATAAAATGATCAGAACTATTAATAAGTGAATGTGTCCTCTTGAAATGCAAAGTGGAAAAAATAGCATAGAAATTATTAGAAAATAGAAAAATAAGTTTAGAATTTTTTTTTCTAATAAAACGGTTTGCCAATGGTACTTCACGACTCCATAGTGATGAGATCTTCAAAAGTCAGTTTCTGTATTGTAGTGGTTATCACATTTGCCTAAAACACAAAAGGTCCCCAGTTCGAAACTGGGCAGAAATATGCTGTTATCTTTAGAATTTTAAAACAAGGGATTTTTGGTTGAAATGCCAAATAAAAATGCAATCATATAAAAAGTTTATTTCAGAATGCCATAATGTATGTCAAAGATAATTTTTTATTGTATGGCGGGAGATGCCGTTTCCATGTAGTTTCTGTAGTGTAGTGGTTATCTCGTTCGCCTCACACGCGAAAGGTCCCCAGTTCGAAACTGGGCAGAAACATATTTTGTTACCTAAACACTTTGAATTCAATAATTTATATTTTGATAACTATCTACTGTTGCATTGCTCAATGAAAAAGCAAGCAAAAATCATATTGCAGAATATCAAAAGTCAATTTCCCTTCTATCATGCATATTGGATGGTGTTGCATTCATGAAGTACCTGTAATGTAGAGTTATTCACATTTACCCAATATGCATAAGGTCCCCCGTCAAAATTGGTCAGAAATACATTAAAAAAAGATTTTTTTTAGAAAATACAATGATCAGAATTGATAATAAGTGAATGTGTCCTCTTGAAAAGCAAAGCGGAAAAATAGCGTCAAAATTATTAGAAAATAGGAAAAAAAGTTTAGAAAAATTATATTTCTAAGAAAAGCATGTGTCATTTGTACTTCCAGACTAGATAGTGATGGGATCCACGAGAGTCAGTTTCTGTAGTGTAGTGGTTATCACGTTCGCCTAACACGCGAAAGGTCCCCAGTTCGAAACTGGGCAGAAAAAATCTTTTAGCTTTAGAATTTTAAAACAATGAATTTTTGGGTAAAATGCTCAATAAAAATACAATCAGATAAAAAGTTTATTTTAGCATGCCATACTGAATGCCAAAGATCATTTTTTATTGGATGATGGTCGCAAATTTTTCATGTAGTATCTGTAGTGTAGTGATTTCATGTTTGCCTCACACGTGAAAGGTCCCCAGTTCGAAATTGGCAGAAACATATTTTGTTACCTAAACACTTTGAATTCAATAATTTATATTTTGATAACTATATACTGTTGCATTGCTTAATGAAAAAGCAAGCAAAAAATCATATTGCAGAATATCAAAAGTCAATTTCCCTTCTACCATGCATATTGGATGGTGTTGCATTCATAAAGTACCTGTAGTGTAGTAGTATTCACATTTAGCCAATATGCATAAGGTTCCCCTTCAAAATTGGTCAGAAATACATTAAAAATAGATTTTTTTATTAAATACAATGATCAGAACTATTAATAAGTGAATGTGTCCTCTTGAAATGCAAAGTGGAAAAAATAGCATAGAAATTATTAGAAAATAGAAAAATAAGTTTAGAAATTTTTTTTCTAAGAAAACGGTTTGCCAATGGTACTTCCCGACTCCATAGTGATGAGATCTTCAAAAGTCAGTTTCTGTATTGTAGTGGTTATCACATTCGCCTAAAACACAAAAGGTCCCCAGTTCGAAACTGGGCAGAAATATGCTGTTATCTTTAGAATTTTAAAACAAGGGATTTTTGGTTGAAATGCCAAATAAAAATGCAATCATATAAAAAGTTTATTTCAGAATGCCATAATGTATGTCAAAGATCATTTTTTATTGGATGGCGGGAGATGCTGTTTCCATGTAGTTTCTGTAGTGTAGTGGTTATCACGTTCGCCTCACACGCGAAAGGTCCCCAGTTCGAAACTGGGCAGAAACATATTTTGTTACCTAAACACTTTGAATTCAATAATTTATATTTTGATAACTATCTACTGTTGCATTGCTCAATGAAAAAGCAAGCAAAAATCATATTGCAGAATATCAAAAGTCAATTTCCCTTCTAACATGCATATTGGATGGTGTTGCATTCATGAAGTACCTGTAGTGTAGAGTTATTCACATTTACCCAATATGCATAAGGTCCCCCTTCAAAATTGGTCAGAAATACATTAAAAAAAAGATTTTTTTAGTAAATACAATGATCAGAATTGATAATAAGTAAATGTGTCCTCTTGAAATGCAAAGTGGAAAAATAGCGTCAAAATTATTAGAAAATAGGAAAAAAAGTTTAGAAAAAATTATATTTCTAAGAAAAGCATGTGTCATTTGTACTTCCAGACTAGATAGTGATGGGATCCACGAGAGTCAGTTTCTGTAGTGTAGTGGTTATCACATTCACCTAACATGCGAAAGGTCCCTAGTTCGAAACTGGGCAGAAACAATTTTTTAGCTTTAGAATTTTAAAACAATGAATTTTTGGGTAAAATGCTCAATAAAAATACAATCAGATAAAAAGTTTATTTTAGCATGCCATACTGAATGCCAAAGATCATTTTTTATTGGATGATGGTCGCAAATTTTTCATGTAGTATCTGTAGTGTAGTGATGTCATGTTTGCCTCACACGTGAAAGGTCCCCAGTTCGAAATTGGCAGAAACATATTTTGTTACCTAAACACTTTGAATTCAATAATTTATATTTTGATAACTATCTACTGTTGCATTGCTCAATGAAAAAGCAAGCAAAAATCATATTGCAGAATATCAAAAGTCAATTTCCCTTCTATCATGCATATTGGATGGTGTTGCATTCATGAAGTACCTGTAATGTAGAGTTATTCACATTTACCCAATATGCATAAGGTCCCCCGTCAAAATTGGTCAGAAATACATTAAAAAAAGATTTTTTTTAGAAAATACAATGATCAGAATTGATAATAAGTGAATGTGTCCTCTTGAAAAGCAAAGTGGAAAAATAGCGTCAAAATTATTAGAAAATAGGAAAAAAAGTTTAGAAAAATTATATTTCTAAGAAAAGCATGTGTCATTTGTACTTCCAGACTAGATAGTGATGGGATCCACGAGAGTCAGTTTCTGTAGTCTAGTGGTTATCACATTCGCCTAACATGCGAAAGGTCCCCAGTTCGAAACTGGGCAGAAAAAATCTTTTAGCTTTAGAATTTTAAAACAATGAATTTTTGGGTAAAATGCTCAATAAAAATACAATCAGATAAAAAGTTTATTTTAGCATGCCATACTGAATGCCAAAGATCATTTTTTATTGGATGATGGTCGCAAATTTTTCATGTAGTATCTGTAGTGTAGTGATTTCATGTTTGCCTCACACGTGAAAGGTCCCCAGTTCGAAATTGGCAGAAACATATTTTGTTACCTAAACACTTTGAATTCAATAATTTATATTTTGATAACTATATACTGTTGCATTGCTTAATGAAAAAGCAAGCAAAAAATCATATTGCAGAATATCAAAAGTCAATTTCCCTTCTACCATGCATATTGGATGGTGTTGCATTCATAAAGTACCTGTAGTGTAGTAGTATTCACATTTAGCCAATATGCATAAGGTTCCCCTTCAAAATTGGTCAGAAATACATTAAAAATAGATTTTTTTATTAAATACAATGATCAGAACTATTAATAAGTGAATGTGTCCTCTTGAAATGCAAAGTGGAAAAAATAGCATAGAAATTATTAGAAAATAGAAAAATAAGTTTAGAAATTTTTTTTCTAAGAAAACGGTTTGCCAATGGTACTTCCCGACTCCATAGTGATGAGATCTTCAAAAGTCAGTTTCTGTATTGTAGTGGTTATCACATTCGCCTAAAACACAAAAGGTCCCCAGTTCGAAACTGGGCAGAAATATGCTGTTATCTTTAGAATTTTAAAACAAGGGATTTTTGGTTGAAATGCCAAATAAAAATGCAATCATATAAAAAGTTTATTTCAGAATGCCATAATGTATGTCAAAGATCATTTTTTATTGGATGGCGGGAGATGCTGTTTCCATGTAGTTTCTGTAGTGTAGTGGTTATCACGTTCGCCTCACACGCGAAAGGTCCCCAGTTCGAAACTGGGCAGAAACATATTTTGTTACCTAAACACTTTGAATTCAATAATTTATATTTTGATAACTATCTACTGTTGCATTGCTCAATGAAAAAGCAAGCAAAAATCATATTGCAGAATATCAAAAGTCAATTTCCCTTCTAACATGCATATTGGATGGTGTTGCATTCATGAAGTACCTGTAGTGTAGAGTTATTCACATTTACCCAATATGCATAAGGTCCCCCTTCAAAATTGGTCAGAAATACATTAAAAAAAAGATTTTTTTAGTAAATACAATGATCAGAATTGATAATAAGTAAATGTGTCCTCTTGAAATGCAAAGTGGAAAAATAGCGTCAAAATTATTAGAAAATAGGAAAAAAAGTTTAGAAAAAATTATATTTCTAAGAAAAGCATGTGTCATTTGTACTTCCAGACTAGATAGTGATGGGATCCACGAGAGTCAGTTTCTGTAGTGTAGTGGTTATCACATTCACCTAACATGCGAAAGGTCCCTAGTTCGAAACTGGGCAGAAACAATTTTTTAGCTTTAGAATTTTAAAACAATGAATTTTTGGGTAAAATGCTCAATAAAAATACAATCAGATAAAAAGTTTATTTTAGCATGCCATACTGAATGCCAAAGATCATTTTTTATTGGATGATGGTCGCAAATTTTTCATGTAGTATCTGTAGTGTAGTGATGTCATGTTTGCCTCACACGTGAAAGGTCCCCAGTTCGAAATTGGCAGAAACATATTTTGTTACCTAAACACTTTGAATTCAATAATTTATATTTTGATAACTATATACTGTTGCATTGCTTAATGAAAAAGCAAGCAAAAAATCATATTGCAGAATATCAAAAGTCAATTTCCCTTCTACCATGCATATTGGATGGTGTTGCATTCATAAAGTACCTGTAGTGTAGTATTATTCACATTTAGCCAATATGCATAAGGTTCCCCTTCAAAATTGGTCAGAAATACATTAAAAATAGATTTTTTTATTAAATACAATGATCAGAACTATTAATAAGTGAATGTGTCCTCTTGAAATGCAAAGTGGAAAAAATAGCATAGAAATAATTAGAAAATAGAAAAATAAGTTTAGAAATTTTTTTTCTAAGAAAACGGTTTGCCAATGGTACTTCCCGACTCCATAGTGATGAGATCTTCAAAAGTCAGTTTCTGTATTGTAGTGGTTATCACATTCGCCTAAAACACAAAAGGTCCCCAGTTCGAAACTGGGCAGAAATATGCTGTTATCTTTAGAATTTTAAAACAAGGGATTTTTGGTTGAAATGCCAAATAAAAATGCAATCATATAAAAAGTTTATTTCAGAATGCCATAATGTATGTCAAAGATAATTTTTTATTGGATGGCGGGAGATGCTGTTTCCATGTAGTTTCTATAGTGTAGTGGTTATCACGTTCGCCTCACACGCAAAAGGTCCCCAGTTCGAAACTGGGCAGAAACATATTTTGTTACCTAAACACTTTGAATTCAATAATTTATATTTTGATAACTATCTACTGTTGCATTGCTCAATGAAAAAGCAAGCAAAAATCATATTGCAGAATATCAAAAGTCAATTTCCCTTCTATCATGCATATTGGATGGTGTTGCATTCATGAAGTACCTGTAATGTAGAGTTATTCACATTTACCCAATATGCATAAGGTCCCCCGTCAAAATTGGTCAGAAATACATTAAAAAAAGATTTTTTTTAGAAAATACAATGATCAGAATTGATAATAAGTGAATGTGTCCTCTTGAAAAGCAAAGTGGAAAAATAGCGTCAAAATTATTAGAAAATAGGAAAAAAAGTTTAGAAAAATTATATTTCTAAGAAAAGCATGTGTCATTTGTACTTCCAGACTAGATAGTGATGGGATCCACGAGAGTCAGTTTCTGTAGTGTAGTGGTTATCACATTCACCTAACATGCGAAAGGTCCTTAGTTCGAAACTGGGCAGAAACAATTTTTTAGCTTTAGAATTTTAAAACAATGAATTTTTGGGTAAAATGCTCTATAAAAATACAATCAGATAAAAAGTTTATTTTAGCATGCCATACTGAATGCCAAAGATCATTTTTTATTGGATGATGGTCGCAAATTTTTCATGTAGTATCTGTAGTGTAGTGATTTCATGTTTGCCTCACACGTGAAAGGTCCCCAGTTCGAAATTGGCAGAAACATATTTTGTTACCTAAACACTTTGAATTCAATAATTTATATTTTGATAACTATATACTGTTGCATTGCTTAATGAAAAAGCAAGCAAAAAATCATATTGCAGAATATCAAAAGTCAATTTCCCTTCTACCATGCATATTGGATGGTGTTGCATTCATAAAGTACCTGTAGTGTAGTATTATTCACATTTAGCCAATATGCATAAGGTTCCCCTTCAGAATTGGTCAGAAATACATTAAAAATAGATTTTTTTTATTAAATACAATGATCAGAACTATTAATAAGTGAATGTGTCCTCTTAAAATGCAAAGTGGAAAAAATAGCATAGAAATTATTAGAAAATAGAAAAATAAGTTTAGAATTTTTTTTCTAAGAAAACGGTTTGCCAATGGTACTTCCCGACTCCATAGTGATGAGATCTTCAAAAGTCAGTTTCTGTATTGTAGTGGTTATCACATTCGCCTAAAACACAAAAGGTCCCCAGTTCGAAACTGGGCAGAAATATGCTGTTATCTTTAGAATTTTAAAACAAGGGATTTTTGGTTGAAATGCCAAATAAAAATGCAATCATATAAAAAGTTTATTTCAGAATGCCATAATGTATGTCAAAGATCATTTTTTATTGGATGGCGGGAGATGCTGTTTCCATGTAGTTTCTGTAGTGTAGTGGTTATCACGTTCGCCTCACACGCGAAAGGTCCCCAGTTCGAAACTGGGCAGAAACATATTTTGTTACCTAAACACTTTGAATTCAATAATTTATATTTTGATAACTATCTACTGTTGCATTGCTCAATGAAAAAGCAAGCAAAAATCATATTGCAGAATATCAAAAGTCAATTTCCCTTCTATCATGCATATTGGATGGTGTTGCATTCATGAAGTACCTGTAATGTAGAGTTATTCACATTTACCCAATATGCATAAGGTCCCCCGTCAAAATTGGTCAGAAATACATTAAAAAAAGATTTTTTTTAGAAAATACAATGATCAGAATTGATAATAAGTGAATGTGTCCTCTTGAAAAGCAAAGTGGAAAAATAGCGTCAAAATTATTAGAAAATAGGATAAAAAGTTTAGAAAAATTATATTTCTAAGAAAAGCATGTGTCATTTGTACTTCCAGACTAGATAGTGATGGGATCCACGAGAGTCAGTTTCTGTAGTGTAGTGGTTATCACGTTCGCCTAACACGCGAAAGGTCCCCAGTTCGAAACTGGGCAGAAAAAATCTTTTAGCTTTAGAATTTTAAAACAATGAATTTTTGGGTAAAATGCTCAATAAAAATACAATCAGATAAAAAGTTTATTTTAGCATGCCATACTGAATGCCAAAGATCATTTTTTATTGGATGATGGTCGCAAATTTTTCATGTAGTATCTGTAGTGTAGTGATTTCATGTTTGCCTCACACGTGAAAGGTCCCCAGTTCGAAATTGGCAGAAACATATTTTGTTACCTAAACACTTTGAATTCAATAATTTATATTTTGATAACTATATACTGTTGCATTGCTTAATGAAAAAGCAAGCAAAAAATCATATTGCAGAATATCAAAAGTCAATTTCCCTTCTACCATGCATATTGGATGGTGTTGCATTCATAAAGTACCTGTAGTGTAGTAGTATTCACATTTAGCCAATATGCATAAGGTTCCCCTTCAAAATTGGTCAGAAATACATTAAAAATAGATTTTTTTATTAAATACAATGATCAGAACTATTAATAAGTGAATGTGTCCTCTTGAAATGCAAAGTGGAAAAAATAGCATAGAAATTATTAGAAAATAGAAAAATAAGTTTAGAATTTTTTTTTCTAAGAAAACGGTTTGCCAATGGTACTTCCCGACTCCATAGTGATGAGATCTTCAAAAGTCAGTTTCTGTATTGTAGTGGTTATCACATTCGCCTAAAACACAAAAGGTCCCCAGTTCGAAACTGGGCAGAAATATGCTGTTATCTTTAGAATTTTAAAACAAGGGATTTTTGGTTGAAATGCCAAATAAAAATGCAATCATATAAAAAGTTTATTTCAGAATGCCATAATGTATGTCAAAGATCATTTTTTATTGTATGGCGGGAGATGCCGTTTCCATGTAGTTTCTGTAGTGTAGTGGTTATCACGTTCGCCTCACACGCGAAAGGTCCCCAGTTCGAAACTGGGCAGAAACATATTTTGTTACCTAAACACTTTGAATTCAATAATTTATATTTTGATAACTATCTACTGTTGCATTGCTCAATGAAAAAGCAAGCAAAAATCATATTGCAGAATATCAAAAGTCAATTTCCCTTCTATCATGCATATTGGATGGTGTTGCATTCATGAAGTACCTGTAATGTAGAGTTATTCACATTTACCCAATATGCATAAGGTCCCCCATCAAAATTGGTCAGAAATACATTAAAAAAAGATTTTTTTTAGAAAATACAATGATCAGAATTGATAATAAGTGAATGTGTCCTCTTGAAAAGCAAAGTGGAAAAATAGCGTCAAAATTATTAGAAAATAGGAAAAAAAGTTTATAAAAATTATATTTCTAAGAAAAGCATGTGTCATTTGTACTTCCAGACTAGATAGTGATGGGATCCACGAGAGTCAGTTTCTGTAGTGTAGTGGTTATCACATTCACCTAACATGCGAAAGGTCCCTAGTTCAAAACTGGGCAGAAACAATTTTTTAGCTTTAGAATTTTAAAACAATGAATTTTTGGGTAAAATGCTCAATAAAAATACAATCAGATAAAAAGTTTATTTTAGCATGCCATACTGAATGCCAAAGATCATTTTTTATTGGATGATGGTCGCAAATTTTTCATGTAGTATCTGTAGTGTAGTGATTTCATGTTTGCCTCACACGTGAAAGGTCCCCAGTTCGAAATTGGCAGAAACATATTTTGTTACCTAAACACTTTGAATTCAATAATTTATATTTTGATAACTATATACTGTTGCATTGCTTAATGAAAAAGCAAGCAAAAAATCATATTGCAGAATATCAAAAGTCAATTTCCCTTCTACCATGCATATTGGATGGTGTTGCATTCATAAAGTACCTGTAGTGTAGTATTATTCACATTTAGCCAATATGCATAAGGTTCCCCTTCAGAATTGGTCAGAAATACATTAAAAATAGATTTTTTTATTAAATACAATGATCAGAACTATTAATAAGTGAATGTGTCCTCTTAAAATGCAAAGTGGAAAAAATAGCATAGAAATTATTAGAAAATAGAAAAATAAGTTTAGAATTTTTTTTCTAAGAAAACGGTTTGCCAATGGTACTTCCCGACTCCATAGTGATGAGATCTTCAAAAGTCAGTTTCTGTATTGTAGTGGTTATCACATTCGCCTAAAACACAAAAGGTCCCCAGTTCGAAACTGGGCAGAAATATGCTGTTATCTTTAGAATTTTAAAACAAGGGATTTTTGGTTGAAATGCCAAATAAAAATGCAATCATATAAAAAGTTTATTTCAGAATGCCATAATGTATGTCAAAGATCATTTTTTATTGGATGGCGGGAGATGCTGTTTCCATGTAGTTTCTGTAGTGTAGTGGTTATCACGTTCGCCTCACACGCGAAAGGTCCCCAGTTCGAAACTGGGCAGAAACATATTTTGTTACCTAAACACTTTGAATTCAATAATTTATATTTTGATAACTATCTACTGTTGCATTGCTCAATGAAAAAGCAAGCAATAATCATATTGCAGAATATCAAAAGTCAATTTCCCTTCTACCATGCATATTGGATGGTGTTGCATTCATGAAGTACCTGTAGTGTAGAGTTATTCACATTTACCCAATATGCATAAGGTCCCCCTTCAAAATTGGTCAGAAATACATTAAAAAAATATTTTTTTAGAAAATACAATGATCAGAATTGATAATAAGTGAATGTGTCTTCTTGAAAAGCAAAGTGGAAAAATAGCGTCAAAATTATTAGAAAATAGGAAAAAAAGTTTAGAAAAAATTATATTTCTAAGAAAAGCATGTGTCATTTGTACTTCCAGACTAGACAGTGATGGGATCCACGAGAGTCAGTTTCTGTAGTGTAGCGGTTATCACGTTTGCCTAACACGCGAAAGGTCCCCAGTTTGAAACTGGGCAGAAACAATCTTTTAGCTTTAGAATTTTAAAACAATGAATTTTTGGGTAAAATGCTCAATAAAAATACAATCAGATAAAAAGTTTATTTTAGCATGCCATACTGAATGCCAAAGATCATTTTTTATTGGATGATGGTCGCAAATTTTTCATGTAGTATCTGTAGTGTAGTGATTTCATGTTTGCCTCACACGTGAAAGGTCCCCAGTTCGAAATTGGCAGAAACATATTTTGTTACCTAAACACTTTGAATTCAATAATTTATATTTTGATAACTATATACTGTTGCATTGCTTAATGAAAAAGCAAGCAAAAAATCATATTGCAGAATATCAAAAGTCAATTTCCCTTCTACCATGCATATTGGATGGTGTTGCATTCATAAAGTACCTGTAGTGTAGTATTATTCACATTTAGCCAATATGCATAAGGTTCCCCTTCAAAATTGGTCAGAAATACATTAAAAATAGATTTTTTTATTAAATACAATGATCAGAACTATTAATAAGTGAATGTGTCCTTTTAAAATGCAAAGTGGAAAAAATAGCATAGAAATTATTAGAAAATAGAAAAATAAGTTTAGAATTTTTTTTCTAAGAAAACGGTTTGCCAATGGTACTTCCCGACTCCATAGTGATGAGATCTTCAAAAGTCAGTTTCTGTATTGTAGTGGTTATCACATTCGCCTAAAACACAAAAGGTCCCCAGTTCGAAACTGGGCAGAAATATGCTGTTATCTTCATAGGCGTGCGCAGCACATTTTATTAGGGGGTGCACGACTGGAGTGGCGTGCCTAGACCCGCCTACTGGGCGTGCCTAACCCCGCCTACTGGGCGTGCCAGCACCATATATTAGCAGACAAAGCAAACTAAATAATACAAGGAATTTGAATAGAGTGTAGAGTGAGGGCTGGCAGAGGTTTATTAAACCTAACAAACTGTAAGCCTGGGACCTCGCTGACATCTGTCCATTGCCCCCTACATTACAGCAGATATATTATATTGCCTGTATTGTAAATCACTTTAAAAGAGCTGGGAAGGTGGGAGTTGGTGGTTTAGAAATCTCTGCTCTAGGAAATAGACATTTTGTAGGTGTTCTGCAAAATTAGTTTCATTAAAATGGCCCTTACATTAAGAATAAAAATTCAGCAATCCATTGTGGTGCAAGGCAGGGTAAGCATCTGTGAGGTGTAATAGAAACGCTACATCTGCTTGGTGTTACAGCAGACTTACATGCAATTCTTACTCCTACAGTAACTACAATACAGAAATTAGAATTCAATTGTTAGACAGTATGAATAAACACAGGGCAGGCCGGTTGTTTCTTCATCGCCCACTTTTAATTCTTACCATTATCATCACAGGTGCCAGATTATAACAGATGACTTTTCATTTAGGACAACTTAGGTTTTTGAAAATAGTGTGAAATAAGTGTCTGTGACTTCTATAATTAGTACTTTGAAACCTGCAGAACTAAATATTTAAACACAAGCACAGACAAAACACTTTAAAGTACGATGTGTGTAATATAAATCTATTATGACACATACAATTCCAGGATGTTTCTTGCAGGCATCTAACAAGCAGGGGGAATCTCCATTCCTCATGGTGTCATCCCAGATCTGGTTACTTGTGAATAATTTGTTCAGCTTCAGAACACCTTGAGAAAGAAAGTGAAGAATAATTAACTAAAAAAAATAATGTGCTTGCTCCCTGAAAAAAATAAAATCAATATTAGAATGTTTTACTTAATTTTAGTTATGAATAGTTTCTTTAATTTCCTTATCATCCTCATTATTGTTTAGTTATAATGCACCAGAAAACTCTGTTGTGTCAGTTAGTAACAAATCATACCAGGAAATGAATCACATATTAAAATATCAACTACAGAGGATGTTGACTGAGAAGGGTCCGATGTGAGACAGGATACAAGAGCCCCTAGTGTGGGCGTTTACAGTCAAGATAGAGGGCAAGTTGTAGGCAATTAGGCCTGTTAGAATTGGTAATGGAGATTGGAGAGGTCATAGACATATAAGCAGGAGCAGATAGTATGGAAGAGTAGCTGGATTTGGATGCTGGAGTTAAAGGGGCCCAGTTATCAATAATCGATTTAGGTGTGATATTAGCACCCAAAATCTCAATGAAATATGCCATTATACCAACAGAATGTATTAAAGAGCACTCACAGGTGCAGGGCATCAGAATCAGCATAAATAAACCACAACTCACCGGAGAGGGAAGTGTGCAGTGCGGATGTCTTCAGACTGGTCAGTTCCTTCATCTTAGTTTCCTCCACACTGGTGCAGAATATACTCTCCTAGGCATACAACTTCAGCAACTTAATGCCTTTCAAGATCTCATTTGTTTACGTAAACCGCTCCATGGAATAAGCCTTTCATGGCATAAAAACAAACAATGTAATAACGGGCAATTGCGTTACATAACACCTTAAAACAATAATGCTCATTTACAAACCACTAACATGCAATGCTTACAAAAGTGCAAGGCAGGACAAATGCATCTGACACCGTTTGACAACCTTTTGCCCATTTTTGCACAGTCTAAATTACTCGGTGACTGCACAGTTTCACTTTGTTCTCAGGCACGCTGCTGTGTGCTGTGCACTGCTAGCATAGGTGTGCCCAGCATATTACATTACAGTGAGCGGTAGAACCAATCTTGGTATAAGTCAAGTATTACCTTAAAGTCATCAATCCACTTCTTATAATTAAACCCAACCATTCAAATATCATGTCCCACACAATATTCCCAATCTACTTACCCATAACCTTGCACTGTAGCCAGCTCCTGCTCTCTTCTACTGTAACAGATGTTTACACTTTGGTTTACACTGCATCTTCATCTCGGGAACTTTTTAAAACTTTGTTCAAATAACAAACTGAATAATAAAGCTGAAGTCTGTGAAGTAGACTTCGCTGATTTTTAACATACAAACTTAAGGATTGCAGTTCAGTTGAGAACCACTGTAATTATTTAGGTCCTTTTGTCTTGATTTTTATTGTTCCTTGTTTTAAAGAAGAAGACGTCTCTCACCAGCCGTCAATGATTTAAATTCCTCAATAACATCATTGTAATTTACGGAGAGAGACAATTCTTGCTCAATGTACAACAACATGAGTGAATCGAGGCGCTGTTGGGACATTGTACTTCTTAACTTGTTTTTTACATGTCCTAGCTTTGAAAATGCCCTCTCACATGAACAGCTAGTAACCGGTATGACAGCAAAGTGTTGAATAGCTTTATAGAAGGCCGGGAACATGGAAAACCGATGCGATATCTTTAGCCAATCAAGCCACGGTCTTGTGTTTGTAGTGCAATCTTTAGAAGCACATGTATCATAGCCCTGAAGCAACTTTACTTCTGCTTCCAATTCATCTGTGGAAATTTTACATTTATTGGCAATAATTTTAAGGTCGTCCTTGTCAATTTTTAATTGTAACAAATTTCCCATTGCAGTTATTACTACACAAGTTTCCTGTTCAAATCTTTGGTCAATGCCAGCTATCATGGAGTCAAGGAGTGGATAAAAGGAAGTAATTCTCTCCTGTTCCTCTTTTGTGTTGAAGTGATGCTGGGTTTCAACTGTGTTATCCAAACGACTGGATATTTTTCTCTTCTTAACTGAAGGTATTGGTATATCTTTCTCTAAACATGCTGTCACAGATTCTTGGTAAATTGACTGAAAATGTTCTGCGTCATTCCTCATAGTAGCTAATGTGTTCCGCAAGCTTTTCACTCCTGTCATTGCTGTAAGTAAGTTGAGTTCTGGGTCTTGAAGAGCCTTACTCACTTTAACCACCATTTGGAGAATAGGATGCATCATGTGAAGTCCAAAGATGAAGTCAAATGACTTAAGTTCACAGATAAGACCTCTGGCTTTTATTTTAATGTCTGGAAGACGGGTCTCTTGAACAATCTCATCTAAGGCTTGTAAAATGATGGAATAGTTTTGTTTTACAGCAGCCACAGCTTCTGCTCTACAAGCCCATCTTGTATTAGACAGTGATTTTAAAGTCTTCAACTGGGATCCTACATCTTGGGAAATTTTCTCCATTCTTGCATGTCGAACTGAACTGCCCTCCATGAAGTTATAAAGAGTCTGAACAATGCCAAAAAAATCAAAAACTGTTCTGTTCTGTTCTGTTTACTTGAAGTGCATGCATCTACTAGAACGAGATTCAAACAATGTGCATAGCAGTGCACATAGAGTATATTACTATTTCTTTCTTTACATTTCATTTGAACACCTGCTGTACATCCAGACATCGTAGATGCGCCATCAAAACAGACCGCTAATACTGATGACCACTCTATTTTAAGATTGTCAAGGACTTCGGCCCTCATTCCGAGTTGATCGGTCGCAAGGCGATTTTAGCAGAGTTACACACGCTAAGCCGTCGCCTACTGGGAGTGAATCTTAGCTTCTTAAAATTGCGAACGATGTATTCGCAATATTGCGATTACAAACTACTTAGCAGTTTCAGAGTAGCTCCACACTTACTCGGCATCTGCGATCAGTTCAGTGCTTGTCGTTCCTGGTTTGACGTCACAAACACACCCAGCGTTCGCCCAGACACTCCCCCGTTTCTCCAGCCACTCCTGCGTTTTTTCCGGAAATGGTAGCGTTTTCATCCACACGCCCCTAAAATGCAGTGTTTCCGCCCAGTAACACCCATTTCCTGTCAATCACACTACGATCGCCGGAGCGAAGAAAAAGCCGTGAGTAAAAATACTATCTTCATTGTACAATTACTTGGCGCAGTCGCAGTGCGAATATTGCGCATGCGTACTAAGCGGATTTTCACTGCGATGCGATGAAAAATAACGAGCGAACGACTCGGAATGAGGGCCTTCATTCAATTGGTTAAAAATAGACTGTGCATCAACTTTGAAAAGTCTCTGAACAGACAAAAAAATTTCAACTGGACTATGTTTGTGATTGTCAAAATACCGCACAACAACGGACATCTGTTCATGGTGTCCACAGTCAGTGGTGTCATCAGCAATTATTGAAAGCACTTTTCCATGTAGTGAAGACACAATGTTTTGTAATACAACATTGTGTATGGCCACAATTATACCATTTTGGATGCGATTGCTTAGATAAGAAGCATTTCGAGGAGATTCTTTTGCATGTTTTGCCATGACAGGATCATATTTTTGAAGCATATCTACCAGATTAAGAAATAACCCTCTTTCAAGACTATCACATTTTTCATTGTGACCCCTAAATGGCCTTCCACCTTTTGCCAAACACAGAACTATATCAATCAGTCGCTCCATTACACTTCGGTTACGACATCTTAATTCTTCCTGTTTAGACAGGTAGGTCTGCTTGCCTTCATCTAACAATACATCAATAGGTTTCCCTTCATTAAAAGAAGTCCAAGATGTATGACTAAACACATGAGATTTAGACAGTTGATGGTTTTTGAAACGTTCATTAGCCTTATTCCAGTTCTTGAATCCTTTAGTAGTAAATGCCGAATCAGTATGCCCTTTGCTTGCTGCATCATTACCGGTGAAGAAACGGCAGTAAAAACAAAATGCTGCATCCGTTGATGGGCTGTATTCTAACCATCTGTACTTTTCATACCATTCAGAATGAAAACTTCTTACTTTAGATCCTATTTTATTTCTAGGATATGTGCTCATTTTGGGCTGAAAGGGCCCTCTAGATATTCGTAACTGACGTTCCAATCTGTTTTTTGGAATATCACAGACTGGGTCATCAGATCGAGTATTTGCAGGCTTTGAATAAGAACTACATGGACTTGAACTGAGAGGCAAAGAGGTTTGTTGTTGGTCAGAAGTTGAACAACATGCACTATTAAGGATGTCAGCATTATCTTCCTGTAAGTGTGGAACTTCAGATTCTGAGGTGACTGCAGTTTGTGGTTGGTCAGAACTACATTCCGCACAACCGATGTCAGCATTATCTTCCTGTAAGTATGGAACTTCGGATTCTGATGTGACTGCGATTTGTTGCTGGTCAGAACTACATGCGCTATGACTGGTGCAAGCATTATCTTTCTGTAAGTTTGTAACTTCAGGTTCCGAGGCGATTGTGCTATTATTAGCACTTTCATTAGACTTCCCTTTGTCAGTTTCTTTTCTTATTTTAATAATAAACCTATCCATTTCTCAAGCTTAATAGAAGGTAGGTATATCAAAAGGTAGTAGTGTTAATATAAAAGTACATAGTCTGTATGTGCCTTTTTCTTTCATTTGTTTTGCTTCTACTAATATGATGTTTACAATTGGCCTTCAGCAATCTCTGGTACTGCTAGAATAAAACAAAACAAAAAATAGGTAGGTTGCTAATTAAAATAAACCTTTTCAATAACATCACTTTGTTAAATGTGTAGTTGTACTCACTGGAAAATTAAGAATTTGGCCTTCTAAAATAACTGATTTTACGGTGCTCAGCAGTGGAACACTAGAATTTAATTACGATATCCTGTTCTCTTGGAGTTCTGTAATAAGATGTAAAGGGATGAGAGTGTTATACTCCCATTACATAAATCACTAGTGAGGCCACATCTCTATTACTGTGCACAATTATGGGCACCGTACACTAAAAAGGATATCCTGGAACTAGAAAAGTTTCAGGGACAAGCGACCAAATTGATTAAGGGGATGGAGACACTAGAATAAGAGTAAAGGCTTGCTAGGCTAGGCATGTTTACAATGGTAAAAAGGAGGTTAATAGGGGACATGATTAACATTTGCAATTATATAAGGGTCAATACACAGAGCTAACGGGGGATTTGTTTTTTGTAAGATCAAAAAGGACACGTGGACACCCGCTTAGGTTAGAGGAGCTTTCACACACAGACGGAAAGGTTTCTTCACAGTAAGGACATTACGTATTTGGAATTCCCGGCCTGAGAGAGAAGTAATCGCGGACTCGGTCATTACTTTTAAGAATGTGCTAGATAAATTCCTAATGGATAAGAATATACAAGGTTATGGTGGGTAAATCATGCACTATAGTAATAAAAAACAAAAGGAGTTTTTTTAGTTTACGGCTAAACATTCACCACAGCTAAAATTAGTCTTGTCTTTTTTTTTCAACCTCAAACTATGTTACTATGTTCCAGAGACTTATTTGAATTCCATTGGAGCTAATAGCCTAA